>NW_007727811.1:289121-300180 GCF_000696425.1 Galeopterus variegatus | reverse complement strand
GCCAATGTATAGCCAGTGTAAGTCTTTTTTTTTATTTTTATTTTTATTTTATTTTGCCGATATACAATGTGGTTGATTACTGTGGCCCATTACCGAAACCTCCCTCCCTCCCTCCTCCCTCTCCTCCCTCCCACCCAACAATGTCCTTTCTGTTTGCTTGTCGTATCAACTTCAAGGAATTGTAGTTGTTATGTCTTCTTCCCCCCGCCCCCCCCAGGTTTATAGCCAGTGTAAGTCTAAAGGAGTTCAGAACAAGGAACAGAATTCCTCAGGTATTCCAAGGGTAACATTAGTCTAAGAGAGCTTCAGCAAGAGGTGGACCCAAAAGAAATGTAGAATTTAGACTTGTTCTAAGTGCTGTTTTATATGTCCTTAGAATCTGTCTTAAATCTCCTCTAGAACAAAAAAATGGACTTTAAAAGTACTACCTACATGGCCAGGACAAGTAAATGGGGGTGATAAAACTTACACCACCAAGTTATAAGTCCTAAATGAGATAACATAAGCAGAGGAGAGTATGGTGTTGTCACAAGAGGGTATGAGGAAACATTAGTTCCTTCCTCCTGGTTTTGAATTGCAATCCGTTTCTGTTTCTCCCCTAACTGTGGGCTCTTGAAATAAGGGAAGTAAAGGTTCATGACTTTACTACTTTTGACTGTTTATTCTGGAGTATCTGGTAAGGTATACAGGCATGGCCCAGGAATTCAATATGTGCATGCTGAACATCATGTGACTAAATAAAGAAGAGGATACTATTATCTCAAGTTACACCACTAACAGCTTTTGGCTAACAGCATCATGGCTTTAACCACCATTCCATGGCTAGGACCCAGGAAGCACAGAAGAATAGGGCTGCCTCCTCATCCAAAGGTTAATGAGTCATTTATACTAATGCAGCCTGTTCCTCTTATTTCTTAGGGCTGATGAACTATTTGATTCTCCATCTTCTGCCACAGGTAACAGAAGCAATGTTGGAAGAGATCCATGGGAAGTTACAAAGGACTGCCTGATATAATTAGATATAGTTACTACTACAAGCCCTCTTCCCACACAGAATGCCTGATAAACATTACCATGTGATAACTCAATCATCCCTTTAATAAAGAAGGCACGATAAGTGCCATCTTTCTGTGATCATGAGTATGTTTATTCAGTGAGTAGTGATAAACTAAACAACACAGACAGGACAGTTTCCTGATTACAAGGTACATCTGTGCCCTTCTTAGTGCATACCTCCTCACAGACTTCACGGACTGCTGCCACGCTTGGCTCCTCCTCAGGCTCCATGCCTCCTCCGGGGACAATCCATCGGTCTGGATGGCGACTACTGCTCACAAGTAGCACCTGAAATCATAGAGGTCACATGGGGGGTTAAAATTTCAAAAAGACACATTCATACAAATTCAGAGTTTTAACACCACAAAGCTGAAAATAACTAAGACCTATTATTTGTTTATACCTCTCCAAATCATTTCTTATAATGTAGTTTTCATTTCTGTTTGAAAAAGTAGACAATCTGCCTAGTAAAAGCAAAAGGGCATCTGAACCAGTGGCCATTACCTCTACCCTCCCCTCAGACTCTCAGTTATTTGTCCTACCTAGTTCATCCTTATTTTCTTTAAAGCCCTTTGAGAACATAGACCTGACAGGTGAAACAGACTTTAAAAAAAAAAAAAAGATTGTCACTGATGAGCCTGTAAATGTTAAAAAAGCTGGTCAGAAGAGGCCCTTGACCATAGTTGCAACAACAGTCCAACACATTACCTCCAAGTTTCTCATTTCTGTATGTCCCCAGTTCCTGATCCATCAGATGGTCATAGGCCAATGCAACATACCACCCTAACCTCTAAGTGTACACTTGGAACCTAACTCTCCTTTCCACACGAGAAGTAGAAAAATTCCTTTTGTTACACTTTCAATTGAGATAAAACTAAAAATTTTTTATTAGGAAATTTTATTAAGAAATGGAAAGAAAACCAAACAAAAACACACACAACACACTTACACAGAATGTAGTTTTACTAATTCAAATTTAATCAGCATTCTGAATTTCCTTAGTTCCTTTTTCATACTCCTCTCTGGGACGGATGCTAAACAAGGTCAACTGACTCCTTATTTGGAGGTAGATTGGTTTGGCATTTTTCCAGAACTAAAAGAATCCTCAACTACTCCCTAAACTGTCATTTACTGATGATGACTTGTAAGCTTCCATCCCTTTTCCAAACCATATTCCTTCTGAGCACTTCACTTCTACTCTGCAGCCATCCTTGTTGCCTGAAAGAAAGTGCTACTTCCTCATTGGCCCTTACAGACTCTACTACTGTCTTCTGGTTACTGACCTCCCAGTCATCTCCCCTCTTTCCCTTTAAGTCTCTGCAACTATGGGCCCTTGGAAATTCTAACTTCATCTTTAGCTCCTTTTTTCCTCCCTGTCATGATAGATTCTCCTGACGCTCATCTACAAAACCTATGATCTGCAGACTCAGAAGAGACCACGAAGTTACAGGAAAGGAATCCATAAATCCATATCCAGTTACCGATATATATAACCCACAAACTGAAAAATGTCTAACACTTACAAGTACTATTTTAAAATATACATGTAAAATTTCTGCTTTAATGCAAAATAATTTAGAATACAATGAAATCCACAGTAGTTTTTGGTTGGTATGTATATACATTCAATTAAAGGATACTAAAGGTACAATGGGGAGGCTCCATGAAATTTTATTATTCAAAAACAGTCCTTATTGGACTCCAACCTCAGACCACATGCAAAAATTAACTCAAGATGTACCAACTTAAATTTAAGAGCTAAAACTATAAAACACTTAGAAGAAAACATAGGGATGAATCTTCATGGTCTTGGATTTGGCAAGACATGTCAAATTCTTATATATGATACCAAAAGCATGAGCAACAAAGGAAAAAATAAACTGGACTTCATCAGAATTAAAAAAAATTCTGTGCATCAAACAATATTATCAAGAGTTTGAAAAGACAACCTACAGAATGGGAGAAAAATATCTGCAAATCATATACCTTATAAAGGTCTGGTATCTATAATACTTAAAGGAACTCTTACAACTCAACAACAAAAAGACAAACATTTCTACAAAGATATACAAATGGCTAACAAGCACATGAAAAGATGCTCAACATCACTAGCCATGAGGAAAATGCGCAATAAAACCACAAGGAGATACCATTTCACACCAACTAGGATAGCTATAATTCAAACAAATGGAACATAAGAGCTGGCAAGGATATGGAGAAACTGGAACCCTTGAACATTGTTAGCAGGAATGTAAAATGGTCCAGCCATTGAGGAAAAAAGTTTGGTGGTTCCTCAAACAGTTAAACATAAAATTACCATATGATCTAGTAATTCCATTCCTAGGGATATACCCAAAATAAAAACAGTATCTGAAAACAGATACCTGCACAAAAATGTTCACAGCAGCACTATTCACAACAGCCAAAAGGTAAAAACAACCCAAATGTACATCGATGGATGAATGGATAAACAAAATGTGGCATATACTTCACACAATGGAATATTACCAGCCATAAAAAGGAATGAATTACTCATACATGCTACAAAATGTATGAACCTTGATAGAGTTTGGATGTGTCATTCCCCCACAACTCATGTGGAAATCTGATCCCCAGTGTGTCAGTTTTGGTAGCTGTTTGAGTCATGAGGGCAGATCCCTCATGAATGGATTGATGCTCTCCCTGGGGGGTGGGGGTAGTGAACTAGTTCTCACTTTATTAGTTCCCGAGAGAGATGGTTGTTTATAGGACCCTAAAATCTCTCTCCTCTCACCACATGATGTGCTTGTACCACTGGGCTGGCCTGCCATTTTCCACCATGAGTAGAAGCAGCCTGAGGTCTGCACAAGACACAGCTGTTCCAGAATCGTAAGCCCAATAAACCTCTGTTCTTCATAAATTACCCAGTTTCAGGTATTCTGTTATAGCAACTCAAAAACTAATGCAGACCTTGAAAACATTATGCTAAGTGAAAGAAGTCAGACACAAAAGGTCACATATTGTATGATTCCATTTATAAGAAATATGCAGAATAGGTAAATCCACAGAGACTGGGGGGAGGGAAAAATGGGTAGCAACTGCTTAATGGTACAGGGTTTTATTTTGGGGTGATGAAAGTGTTTTGAAAGTAGATAAGAAGTGGTGGTTGCTAAACACCAATGAATTGCTCACTTTAAAATAGTTAATGTTATATGAATTTCATCTCAATTTTAAAAACTAGTTTTAAGATCACAATAATTTTTTAAAAGCTGAGGGAATCAGTGCTACTACACCCCAATGGAGAGGCTTTCCAGAAGGTTATCCTTAGTTTTATATTACCAAATTACAAAACTAAAATAATATACTATTTCCACAAAATAAAACGGGATCACTGTCATACTCATTCTCCTTGATAACTCTGACCAATCTTACACTTTTAAACATTCCTTATCAAAAGAAAAATAAAACCAAATAGAAACATGTAAGTTAATTCAAGTTACAAAGTAAAAAAAAAAAAAAAAAAAGGCCTCCAAAGACTCTCTAGACAATGGCATTNAAATAATATATTATTTCCACAAAATAAAACGGGATCACTGTCATACTCATTCTCCTTGATAACTCTGACCAATCTTACACTTTTAAACATTCCTTATCAAAAGAAAAATAAAACCAAATAGAAACATGTAAGTTAATTCAAGTTAAAAAAAAAAAAAAAAAAAAAAAAAAGGCCTCCAAAGACTCTCTAGACAATGGCATTTAAGTCCTATTTATCTAATCAACAAGGAATATTCAAGAAGAAAAAGCAGTAAAATGGGTTAATCCTGCACTGATTTGTTATATAAATAATAACACTGTCTTTCTTCCCCTACTTCCTGGCAAAGTGTTTACCAGCAATTCTAAACCTAAGCATTGCTCAAAGGCTGACTAGGGGCCACCCAATTAAAGTTATAGTCCAGGGCCGACCCCGTGGCTCACTCGGGAGAGTGCGGCGCTGGACCTGCCATGGGTTCGGATCCTATATAGGGATGGCCGGTGCGCTCACTGGCTGAGCGCAGTGCGGGCGACACCAAGCCAAGAGTTGCGTTCCCCTTACCGGTCACAAAAAAAAAAAAGTTATAGTCCAAATGAAAAACATTTACAGGGACATTTCAAAGCTAAAGCAAAGAAAAGGAAACCTCTTATCGCAGTGCGGGCGACACCAAGCCAAGAGTTGCGTTCCCCTTACCGGTCACAAAAAAAAAAAAAGTTATAGTCCAAATGAAAAACATTTACAGGGACATTTCAAAGCTAAAGCAAAGAAAAGGAAACCTCTTATATAAAGCAAAACCATTCAATTTCCAAATTTCAACAAGTGTGAATTAGTAAATCTAGCAAGGTCAAGCGTTTGGATACCTGTACTGCCCAGCAAACAAAAAAAAAAAAAAGAGGAGGAGGAAGAAAATTTACTGCAAAACAAAACAAAAAATTCTTTAGTTTAGCCAGAGGTTTTACTCCTTCCTATGTTATAAAATACTAAATGGTGTTCTGGTCAGTAAATACTTATTCTTTTTTTTTTCCAATGTTAAAGTTTAGCATTTATTTGAATGCCATTCAAAGGCACTCACGGTAGCCAAGGGAGCATTTAAGATCCTGGATTCCAGTAAATTCTTATTCTGAGGCTTGATTTTGAAATATAAAATTCTCTAAAAAGAAATTAAATGGCAAAGCTCCTATAATTTTCTGAAAATGACACACTAAGAAAAAAAACAACAGAATTTGTCATTTATTCAACAGACATTTTAGCATCATTATGAGCCAGGAACCGGAGATGCAGAGATTAAAACCACTGCAATTTTGAGGCAGATCAAAGTGAGGGACTGGCTCATCAGGTATCAGACATTTTATGAAACACTAGTCATTGAGAAAAGTGATTAGTGCAGAGATGGATACTTGGACAAAATAAACCCACCCACAAGTAGACTCTTGGATTCATGATATACGTGGCTCTGTAGAACTTGCAAAAATGAACGTGTGGGGTGGAGTTACTTTGTTTTCCACATGGACACAGGGGGAAAATCATTATATTGATTAGGGACAAGGTAGTGAAAGGATGAAGAAATGCATGAGAATGATAAACATAATGGAGGGGAGAAAGAAACATACCAGGAACAGTAATGTTTTATTTCTTAGGTTTTTTAAAGTTTTTGCTTTAATATTGCTTAATACAAATTTTTAAAAGAATATAAAAGAAAGCCATAGTCCCTGCCCTAAAGGAACTGAGTATATAGTGGAAGAAAATAAAAGAGTAATTATACAGGGTGAGGAGTGCTTTGGTTTGAGGTATGCAAAGGATACTACGATGATACTGAAAAAAGACATATAATCCAGACTGAAAGAAGCAGGGAGGCGGGGGTGGCCAAAGGTATGGTAATGAAAGATCTCTTAAAGGAAGTGACGTAAGCTGAATCCAAACTCCAGAAGGACATTTATTCAACAAAAAAATCATAAGATGTCTACTGTGTACCCATGTTCTTGGGACACAAAAGCAAGGTAGTTACAGGCTCAGCTCTTGAGAAATTTAAAGTCCAGTGGATGAGACAGATAAGAAGTCAGGTGACTCGTTATATTTCGGTGACTGTGACACAGACCATAATGCTCATCAGATATTCCATGTGCTTATCTACAGTATCCAACCCCCCTTGCTGTCAGGTGGGCCCATCTGGCTACTGAAATGGGAGCAAAAGGGATAACTGTTACTTCTGGGCTGAGGCTATTTTTATTTATTTATTTATTTACTACGTAGGAGCTCAAAAAACTGCTAAAAGGAGGATCTATTAGACATAAACAGCCAACTTACAAAATGCGTTATAAACACTGCTTCGCCTTACTTAGCTAATCAGGCTGTTTATTTAACAAAAGAGGAAATTTCCTGCCTAGTACAAAGAAACACCATATTGTGCTATGAACAGATATTGACAATTTTTTATCTTGAGAGCAACAAGGTACTTTAAGAACAATATGCAAAGATAGTCACAGATACAAACTATTATATATAGATATTATTTTTAAGTATGAGTCCTGAGGGTATAGAGTTTAATACTAGATAATGACTGCCTCTGTATGGAACAATTGGTGGTGCTGAGGAGGAGAAGTTTCACTTTAAAACCTTATGTACAACTTGAATATTTCAGAACAAGCATTTATAACTGGCTAAGAAGAATGCTAAGTATTATTTCCTAGGAAATTTCTAAAAGCCAAATAGAGTAAATGAAATACTTAGAATGCTCTAGTTTCTTGAGGTTATTAAAACAAACGAAGCAACAGCATTCCTGACATCCATAAACTGCATTATTTTCCCACACAGTCTTAGAACTACAGGAATACCCTGTCAAATCCCTACTCATTAATAACTGATTTTACCAAGACATATACAAATGATGTCCTCCAAAACACAGGTTCATATGGAAGACATTCACTGTAAACTCAAATGCAGGTATTGTGTTCCCAAAGTAGCATCAACATATTAATCGCATTACAATTTAATTTAAGATGTCTAAGTTTAAACCGCAAGTGTAAGTTTTCTACTTTACACAAGAGGAAAGTCAGGAGACTTTGGTTACAGGTCTGCCTCTAACACCACTCCGTCATACAACTGCAAAGAAAAAAATTACATCTCTCTAGACTTTACCTTTTTCAGTTTCAAGGTGGTCTAACCACCTAAAATCTTTATAGCATCAACATTCTATGATTCTAAATTTACACAGGTATATGTGTCTAGAATTGTGGTTCTTAATTCCACTCCTTCTAAAAATCTATTTTTTCAACAGTACACAGTGCAGATGTTCAAAAGTTACAAAAGGACACAGTGAAAAGCAAGCCTTCTATCCTACCTCTGTCTCCAAAGGAGCTTCTTGTTAAGACTTCTTGAGATATTCTAGCATATGAGGATAAATAAATATACATTTATTCTTTTCTCCCCTCTTTGTTAACCTCAATAGTAACCATCATACACACTGTTCTACTCCACTTTTTCACTTAAGTCGTTAAGACTTCTTGAGATATTCTAGCATATGAGGATAAATAAATATACATTTATTCTTTTCTCTCCTCTTTGTTAACCTCAATAGTAACCCATCATACACACTGTTCTACTCCACTTTTTCACTTAAGTCGTGGAGATCATTTCATCAGTGACCCAAGAGTCTCCTTTTTTTAAA
Source organism: Galeopterus variegatus (assembly GCF_000696425.1). Classification (NCBI taxonomy): domain Eukaryota; kingdom Metazoa; phylum Chordata; class Mammalia; order Dermoptera; family Cynocephalidae; genus Galeopterus; species Galeopterus variegatus. The sequence continues at coordinate 291,949 of NW_007727811.1, read as the reverse complement.
AAAATGATCAGTGATTTTTTAAAAACTTCTTTATTATAGAAAAATTCCAAACATACATAAAAGTAGAGAGAAAGTGAATCCCCAAGTAGTCATCACTTGGCTCCAATTATCATCAATGTTTTACAATCTTGTTTTATTTACCTATACTTCATCCCCAGAGTATCATATAGCAAATTCCAGACATCAATGTATTTTACCACCAACCACTTCAGAGATGTAACACTGAACAAACAGAAACTAACAAATAAGGCTGGCCGGTTAGCTCAGTTGGTTAGAGCATGGTGTTATAACTCCAAGATCATGGGTTCAGATTCCCCTACCAGCCAGCTGCAAAAAACAAAAAACAAACAAAAACAAATAAAAGTCACTAACAAAAACTTTTTTAAAAACCACAATGTCATTATTACACCTAGCAAAACTGACAATTCCTTATTATCATCTAGTAAACAGGCCATATTCAAACTTCCCCAATTGTTACAAAAATTGTTACTTTACAATTGGTTATATGCAAACTTGTTTATTGTACTATTGGTTCTATTCAAAGATCTAAACCAGGTCCATATATCTCGGTATCCATGAAAGATTGGTTCCAGGACCTCCTCTGGATACCAAAATCCACAGATGCCCAAGTCCCTGATATAAAACGGCATAGTATTTGTGTATAACCTATGCACATACTTCCATATATTTTAAATCATCTTTACATTACTTATAATATCTAATATTATATAAATCCTATGCAAATAGTTGTTATATCATTTAAGGAATAAAGACAAGAAAAAAAGTCTGTACATGTTCAGTATAGATGCAATTTTTTTTCCGAATATTTTTGATCCACAGTTGGTTGAATCCATGGATACAGAACCCACGGATTCAAGGGCTGACTGTACTGCATTTGGTTGATATGACTCTTAAGCTTTACTCTAAAACACTACCCCCCTCCACCCTTTATTTTTAAGTCATTTATTTGTAGAAGAAAACATATCACGTATCTTGTAGGATTTCCCATATTCCTGCATTTGCTGATGCCATCCTTGTGATACTATTCAACTCGCTCTTCTATCCTCCATATGTCCTGTACAAGGTAGTTAGATCTTGAAGTATGATCAGGTTGGGATGTGGTTGTTTTGGCAAGAAAATTTTACTGAAGGTGTTATGTACTTCCTATAAAATCACATTGTGAGTTACAAAAGAGATCTGATATCACTATTAGTAATACGAAGATAAAACTATGGTTTCAAGTATTGTCACATGATCTGTCCATCACAGAGCTCAAAATTAGCCTTTCATTTAATGGCTTTAGCATCTATTAATGACAGCCTTCTACATCCATGATTTCATTAGGGAATATAAGTGATTTTCTAATTCTATCATCCCTTCTTTTTTTTTTTTTTGTCTTTTTCCGTGTCCGGCAACGGATCGCAACCCTCACTGTCGCCCCCGTACCGGACCGGGACCGGCAACGGGATCGCAGCCCTCGGTGTTGCTCCCGCGCCTCGCTCAGCCAGTGAGCGGGAACCGGTCTGTATGTGGGATCCAAACCCTCAGCGGGAGCGCCGCCGCACTTCCCAAGTGGCGCACTATAGCAGTGCACTGCCGGGCTGGCCCCCTATCATCCCTTCTATATTTACTAATTAGCTGGAATCATATAAAGAAGAAACTGCCCTCATCAACTTTTTGATTACCTTAATATAGGAAAGGCAAGACAATGCCTGACTTTTTTTCTCCTTATTTACTAATTTTCAGAATAATGAGATAGTGTCCAAGCAACTTCCAAATATTTTTTGGGGGGGCCGGCCCGGTGGCACACTGCTACAGTGCGCCGCTTGGGAGTGTGACGGCGCTCCCACCGAGGGTTCGGATCCCATGTATAGACCGGCCGCTCACTGGCTGAGCAAGGTGCGAGTGCAGCGCCGAGGGTTGCGATCCCGTTGCTGGTCCCAGTCCGGTACGGGCACGACCCTGAGGGTTGCGATCCGTTGCCGGTCACGAAAAAAGACGAAAAGGAAAAAAAAAAAAAAAAAAACTTTTTTGTTGTATCTTTAATAGATTTTTACATTTCACGTGTCTTAATCAATTATAGTCAATTATCTTTTTTTAATGCTCCCATCTTTTACTAGCAAGAGCCACTTCACGTTGGCTCTTTCTCCTTTTTCCCCCAGAACTTTATTATAAAAACTTTCCAACGTAGAGCTAAGTTGAAACATACCACCCATATACCTACCCTCTCATAAATCCTGCTTTATCACTTTTGTCTGTTTGTTTGACATAAATCCTTAGTCTGGGATAGTTTTCTTGCTTTTTGTCACTGAAAGATATCTCAGGCTCATATTAAGCATTTCCTGCTCTAGATCGAGCCCTAGTTCCTTTTAGTGGGAAATGATCTTTAGAGACCTCAACTTACATACTGCCTTCTATTATGTTGTTGTTTCTAAGCCTTTTCAACGACAGACAGGAAATACATATTATTAGAAAGAAAATAAGGAGGAAAATACTTAAAGAGAAAATAAATTATGGATCATACCAATATTTCCATTTCAGACTTAAAGTTACTGGGCTTTTACTTCTTAGATTTTATGCTTTTTTCTTTTATGCTGAAAATTATAATAACATAATTATCTATTTGATTTATCCTATAATATCATTCAAATTAACAGTACTATTTTTTTTTTCCTTTTTGTCTTTTTTACTGACTGCTAACGGGATCGCAACCCTCGGTGTCGCGCCCATACCGGGGACCGGCAATGGGATCGCGACCCTCAGTGTTGCACCCGCACCACGCTCAGCCAGTGAGCAGGAACCGGTCTCCACATGGGATCCAAACCCTC
>NW_007727811.1:286125-288211 GCF_000696425.1 Galeopterus variegatus | reverse complement strand
TTTCCAAGCGGCGCATTATAGCAGTGCACTGCCGGGCTGGCCCCCTATCATCCCTTCTTTTTTTTTGTCTTTTTCCGTGACCGGCAACGGATCGCAACCCTCAGTGTCGCACCTGTACTGGACCGGGACCGGCAACGGGATCGCAGCCCTCGGTGTTGCTCCCGTGCCTCGCTCAGCCAGTGAGCGGGAACCGGTCTGTATGTGGGATCCAAACCCTCAGCGGGAGCGCCGCCACACTTTCCAAGCGGCGCACTATAGCAGTGCACTGCCGGGCTGGCCCCCTATCATCCCTTCTATATTTACTAATTAGCTGGAATCATATAAAGAAGAAACTGCCCTCATCAACTTTTTGATTACCTTAATATAGGAAAGGCAAGACAATGCCTGACTTTTTTTCTCCTTATTTACTAATTTTCAGAATAATGAGATAGTGTCCAAGCAACTTCCAAATATTTTTTGGGGGGCCGGCCCGGTGGCACACTGCTACAGTGCGCCGCTTGGGAGTGTGACGGCGCTCCCACCGAGGGTTCGGATCCCATGTATAGACCGGCCGCTCACTGGCTGAGCAAGGTGCGAGTGCAGCGCCGAGGGTTGCGATCCCGTTGCTGGTCCCAGTCCGGTACGGGCACGACCTCCCATGTATAGACCGGCCGCTCACTGGCTGAGCAAGGTGCGGGTGCAGTGCCGAGGGTTGCGATCCTGTTGCCGGTCCCGGTCCGGTACGGGCACGACCCTGAGGGTTGCGATCCATTGCCGGTCACGAAAAAAGACGAAAAGGAAAAAAAAAAAAAAAAAAAAATACTTTTTTGTTGTATCTTTAATAGATTTTTACATTTCACGTGTCTTAATCAATTATAGTCAATTATCTTTTTTTAATGCTCCCATCTTTTACTAGCAAGAGCCACTTCAGGTTGGCTCTTTCTCCTTTTTCCCCCAGAACTTTATTATAAAAACTTTCCAACGTAGAGCTAAGTTGAAACATACCACCCATATACCTACCCTCTCATAAATCCTGCTTTATCACTTTTGTCTGTTTGTTTGACATAAATCCTTAGTCTGGGATAGTTTTCTTGCTTTTTGTCACTGAAAGATATCTCAGGCTCATATTAAGCATTTCCTGCTCTAGATCGAGCCCTAGTTCCTTTTAGTGGGAAATGATCTTTAGAGACCTCAACTTACATACTGCCTTCTATTATGTTGTTGTTTCTAAGCCTTTTCAACGACAGACAGGAAATACATATTATTAGAAAGAAAATAAGGAGGAAAATACTTAAAGAGAAAATAAATTATGGATCATACCAATATTTCCATTTCAGACTTAAAGTTACTGGGCTTTTACTTCTTAGATTTTATGCTTTTTTCTTTTATGCTGAAAATTATAATAACATAATTATCTATTTGATTTATCCTATAATATCATTCAAATTAACAGTACTATTTTTTTTTTCCTTTTTGTCTTTTTTACTGACTGCTAACGGGATCGCAACCCTCGGTGTCGCGCCCATACCGGGGACCGGCAATGGGATCGCGACCCTCAGTGTTGCACCCGCACCACGCTCAGCCAGTGAGCAGGAACCGGTCTCCACATGGGATCCGAACCCTCAATGGGAGCGCCGCCGCGCTCCCAAGCGGCGCACTCTCCAGTGTGCCACCGGGCCTGCCCAACAGTACTATTAATCATAAAACTAAGTACAGTTTAAAATTTCCTCATAGTTCTTCTTAGCCTTCTTCAATCAAAATATTGCTTTTTTTTTTTTCCCGATGAAAGGGAAACTTTATTGAGGCCTCGGTGCCATGGTGCTTGCCCTGAGGGAGAAGGAGGAGCAGTGGAGAGGCCTTATTTGACCTTCTTCTTGGCGCATAGGTTGTTGGTGTGGACGCACTTCTTGCAACAGTGACAGCACCAAGTGCAGGGTGGACTCCTTCTGGCTGTTGTAGTCTGAAAGAGTGTAGCCATCCTCCAGCTGTTTGCCCGCAAACATCAGACGTGGCTAGTCAGGTGGAATGCCCTCCTTGTCTTGGATTTTGACTGACATTCTCGATGCTGTCACTGGGCTTGACCTCGAGGGAAATGGTCTTGCCCATC
>NW_007727811.1:282668-286086 GCF_000696425.1 Galeopterus variegatus | reverse complement strand
TTTTTTTTTCCTTTTTGTCTTTTTTACTGACTGCTAACGGGATCGCAACCCTCGGTGTCGCGCCCATACCGGGGACCGGCAATGGGATCGCGACCCTCAGTGTTGCACCCGCACCACGCTCAGCCAGTGAGCAGGAACCGGTCTCCACATGGGATCCAAACCCTCAATGGGAGCGCCGCCGCGCTCCCAAGCGGCGCACTCTCCAGTGTGCCACCGGGCCTGCCCAACAGTACTATTAATCATAAAACTAAGTACAGTTTAAAATTTCCTCATAGTTCTTCTTAGCCTTCTTCAATCAAAATATTGCTTTTTTTTTTTTTTTTTTTCCCGATGAAAGGGAAACTTTATTGAGGCCTCGGTGCCATGGTGCTTGCCCTGAGGGAGAAGGAGGAGCAGTGGAGAGGCCTTATTTGACCTTCTTCTTGGCGCATAGGTTGTTGGTGTGGACGCACTTCTTGCAACAGTGACAGCACCAAGTGCAGGGTGGACTCCTTCTGGCTGTTGTAGTCTGAAAGAGTGTAGCCATCCTCCAGCTGTTTGCCCGCAAACATCAGACGTGGCTAGTCAGGTGGAATGCCCTCCTTGTCTTGGATTTTGACTGACATTCTCGATGCTGTCACTGGGCTTGACCTCGAGGGAAATGGTCTTGCCCATCAGGGTCTTTACAAAGATTGCATCTCTGCACCTGCAGCTCTGCTGCCTCACTGAAGAACCAAAATACAGTTTTAAAGTCACATGAAAGATTTATTTTCTGTATGTTATGCCACTAGCTTGTTATTCAGTCAAATTTATTTGTTTTCATTTTCCATTTTTAGGAACTGCATTTTATTGTAACTGAAGTATAATTCACATACACTGAGATGTACAGATCAGGGCACAGTTCGATGAGTCTGACTAAGGCACACACCCCCCCCCGCAGCACTGTAACCAGGCCAGCTATGACCACCAAGCCGCAGCAAGAAGGGCCCCAGGTCCCTGAGCCAGGGTGGTGGGAGGCAAGGGCTTTTGCCATACCCCCATGACATCTGCACCCAGCCCAGCAATGACCAAGCCACCACTGGAAGCCCCCCCTCCCCTGTGGGAATGTGGGGGTGCCACAGGCCTCACCCCACCCCTCCTCTTTCCTCCTTCTTCCATCACATTTCTTCGCCCTTTCCCCCTCCCTTCCAACTGCTCTGCAACAACATCCTAGAATGTAAAAAAAAATTAATAAAATTTAAAAAAAAAATTTTTTTTTAAAGCATCCAATGAAGGAGTCTTAGAAAAACAACCAGTGAGGAAGGAAAAAACCAAGAATGGGTCATGCAAGAGGCCAAGCAAAGTGTATCAAGGAGGAGGGAATGATCAACTGGGTTAAATGCTACTAAGAGATCAAGTAAGTTGAGAACTGAGACCTGACCACTGGATTTGGCAACATGGAGGTCATTTATACTGTGATAAGGGTAGTTTCTTTGTAAAACCTAAGATAAGAACTGACATGTCAAAGACAGGCACATTAGTAATTTATGTAATTTTTGTAATTAGTAATTTTTATAAATGCTGTACCTTCCACCAGTTTACATACTTACCAATAGGATACGAGATTGACTGTTCCTACACACTCTTACCTCACATGTGATATTATCCAACTTTTGACACTTGCTTATCTGACAGATGAAATACGACATCTCATTTTAGTTTTAATTTGCATTTCTCTTTATACAAGAAAAGTATAGCATCATTCATATATTTAAGAGACATACCTGTATTCCCTTTTCTTTTCTTTTCTTTTTTTTTTTTTTTTGGATAGTAACATGTTTTCTTTATTAACTTTCATAATATTTATTTTCTTTCCCAAGTATAAGATTTCAAATCACAGACTACACATTCATACTTTTTTTTGCATAACAACTGTACCCATATTAGGCTGGATCTAAATTGGGATAGGGCTGGCCGGTTAGCTGAGTTGGTCAGAGTGAGGTGCTGATATGTTTTCCCTTTTCATATACTTTGCCCATTTTTCTATTGGGTTACTAATCTTTTTCATACTAATTTGGAAGAACTCTTTATATATTAAGTTAGTCTGGTGATAGTTTGGTGATTTTGCCATGTAAAAGCTTTCTATTTTTATGTAATCAATTTCATAATCCTTTCTTTTTTGCCAGTGTGGTGAATATTTAATGATATTTTGTTGTGTGACTTTACTTTGCATTTCTTTATTAATGATGTTGAGTATTTTTAAAAATGTTTTCTGGCCATCTGGGTTTCCTATTTTACCAAGGTCCTGATCAAGCCAATTTTTCTACTTTGTTGTCTTTTTCTAAATGATTTGTGGGAGTTCTTTACTTGCTACATATTGAAAATATTTTCTCCCATTCTTGAGGATTTGTTCTTTCATTCACTCTGATATCTTTTGATGAACACGTTATTAATTTTGATGAAAATAAATGTTTTTCCTCATGGTTAGTGTTTTCTGTTTTTTGTATAAGGTATCTTCCCCTACCTTGAGGTCATAAAGCTCTTCTATTATCAGGGGTCAGCAAACTTCTTTGGTAAAGGACCAGATAGTAAATATTTTCAGCTTTGTGGGCTTTATACTCTCCATCACAGATACTCAATTCTGCCCTCGCAGCACCAAAGCAGCTATAGACAATACAATATGTAAGCAAAAGGCATGGTTATGTTTCAATAAAACTTTATTTAGGGCTGGCCAGTAAGCTCAGTTGGTTAAAGAGAGGTATTATAACACCAAGGTCAAGGTTTTGGACCATACTGGGCAGCCAATCAAAAAAACCCAAAAAACTTTATTTATAAAAATGGGCCAAGGCTGCTCTCTCTGCTTCCACCATCTTGCAATGTGAGACCCCTGGGTCACTATCACCATCATCAGAAGGACTTTGGACTTCCCAGCCTCGGAAACTTTAGACAACCCGTGTTGCTGAAGTCACCACTAAGGAAGGCCCTCACCATATGTGTTCCCTGGACTTCGGACTTCCCAGCCTTGGAAAATGGCAATAAATAGGGAGAAGTCCAGCACAGGAGGTGGAAGCTCAGCAGAGGCCACACATCCTGTGGTACCGCCCCGTGACCCAGCAGCCCGGCAGAGTCCAAGCTGACCAAAGAGGTGGCTCCCCGGAGAGGCCCAAGACCCAAGGCAACCACACACGCAAGGCACTAGTGGCCAACTGAGCAGTTACTGAGGTAGCCATACCAAATTGGCAACCACAGCAACATCTTAGTCAGGCAATAGTGTCAAACCTGTGGACTGTGAAACCCCCTGCCACAATGAATAAACATCAAAGAAAAGACACCAGAAACATGAAAAATCAAGAAAGTACACCACCAAAGGATAATAACTTTCAAGCTCTAGATCCTATCGAATAAGAAGCCCTTGAAATGACTGACAAGGAATTTCAAGTGATAATTCTAAGGAAACTGA
>NW_007727811.1:263995-279681 GCF_000696425.1 Galeopterus variegatus | reverse complement strand
CCCATACCTTTCACCATACACTAAAGTCAATTCAAAATGGATTAAAGAACTAAATATACACCCTGATACAATAAAACTTATTAAAGAAAACATAGGAGAAACACTTCAGCAAATAGGACTGGACACAAACTTCATGAATATGACCCAAAAAGCACGGGCAACCAAAGGAAAAATAAATAAATGGGATTATATCAAACTAAAGAACTTATGCACAGCAAAAGAAACAATTAACAGAGTTAAAAGAGAACCAACAGAGTGGGAGAAAATATTTGCAAAATACACATCTGACAAAGGATTAATATCCAGAATATACAAGGAACTCAAACAACTTTACAAGAAAAAAACAAGCAACCCAATTAAAAAATGGGCAAAAGAGCTAAGAGATGAGATTCTTCAATTATGCTGGAAGTAAAAGTTTTAGAAACCATCTGGCTGCAAAAGTATGTGTTTCTTATTTAAGTTATTTACTTTTTTATTCTCTAGGAGATAAAAATCTATACCAAAACTTATCAAGTAATTATGATCACATGGAAGTAGAGAGTAGAATAGTGGTTAACAGAGGCTGGGGAGGGAAAGGGGATGAGAGAGAGAGGGCGAGACTGGTCAATGGGTGCAAAGTTACAGCTAGATGACCAGAATATGTTCTTGAGTTCTATTGCACAGTAGAGTGACTATGTTTAACAATAGGTATTATATTGTATATTTCAAAACAGCTACAAGAGAAGATTTTGAATATTCTTATCACAAAGAAATGATAAATGTATGAGGTGATGGATAGGCTAAATACCCTGATTTGACTTTTACACAATTTCTACATTGTATTGAAACATCATACTGTATCCCATTAATATGAACAACTATTATGTGTGAATTAAAAAGAAAATACAAAAAATAGTCCTACAAATTTTTTCCACTTATTGGCACCTTGTGTAACAAATATATAAAAACAGGGTTAGGAAAATCGAAACATCACTTATAATGTAACTTTATAAAGCAATTTCTTGATAAAATGTTTTATCTTATTAAATAACATTTTGATTCAATTTATGGGAAATACCCATCTTGTAACTTATTTAGCAGAATCTTTCCTCATTGTCAATCCATTCAATCAAAAACTCTTTTTTGAAATGGAAAGTTTATTTTTGAGCACAAACTAGACGAAAAACTATTTCAATACTATTTTTTATTTTACAGTCTAAAATTTTTATGAATTTGTTTATTTATTTATATATATATATTTTTTAAATTTTATTTTGAAAGAGAAATACCACATGTTCTCACTTATTGGTGGGAGATAAAAATAAATAAATAATTTCACACACAAGGGAAAAAGACACAACAATTACAATTCCTTGAAGTTGACATGACTAGCATACAGAAAGGACATTGTTGGGTGGGAGGGGGGAGAGGGAGGAGGGAGGGAGGTTTCGGTAATGGGCCACAATAATCAACCACATTGTATATCGACAAAATAAAATTTTTTTAAAAAAGGGCCAAGATTGCTAATCCCTTAACTATATTATCTTTTGAAGCTATTTTAAACTGTATTTTTAAAATTTCAACTTCTAACTGTTCATTGCTAGTATATAGAAATAAAATTGATGTTTGCATGTTGACCTTATATCCTAATGCCATACTAAATTCGCTTATTAGTTCTAGTACCTTTTGGTAGATTCCTTATGATTTTCTACATAGATGATCATGTCATTTGCAAATAAAGATAGTTTTACTTCTTCCTCTCTATTTTATATGTCTTTTATTCCTAATTCTTGCTTACTTACTGGCTGAAGCTTCCAGAACAATGTTGAATAGAAGCGGTGAGAGCGACTTGTCTTGTCCCCAATCTTAGTGGGAATGTATTCCTTCTTCCAATATTAAGTATGATGTTAGCTGTTTGGGGTAGATGCCCTTTACCATGCTGAGGAAGTTTCCTTCTATTTCTAGTTTTCTGAGACTTTCTATCAAAAATTGGTGTTGGATCATGTCAAATGCTTTTTCTGAATCTACTGATACAGTTTTTCTTTTTTTAGTCTGAATTACAGTATGGTCAATTACACTGACTGATTTTCAAATGTTAAACCAGCCATGCATTTCTGAAATAAACCCCAGTTAGTTGGTCATGGTAGATTATTATTTTCATATATTGCTAGATTCAAGTTTCTAACATTTAGTTAAGGGATTTGGGATCTCTGTTCATGAAAGGTAATGGTCTGTAGTTCTCTTTCCTTGTAACATATGGTCTTGGTATCAAGGTATTGCTGGCTTCAAAAAATGGGTTAGTAAGTGTTCTCTTTTATTTTCTAGAAGAGTCTGTGTAGAATCATATTATTTCTTTCTTAAATGTTTTTTATAATTCACCAATAAAGCCATCTGAGCCTGGAGCTTTTTTTGTTGGAATGTTTTTTAACTACAAATTCAATTTCTTTAACAGATATAGGTTTGTCTATTTCTCTAGTGTCTTTCAAGAAATTTGCCCATTTCATTTAAAGTATCAATTTGACTGCCTTAAAATTGTTCATAATCCCTTATTATCCTTTTGATGTCTATAGAACCAGTACTGACTCTTTCTGTAGAATACTGTACTTTCATTCCCGATATGGCCAATTCCATGGCTGAGGCAGGAAATGTACAAGATAGTCTGAAACATCTTGTTCAAATCAGATATTGAAGAAGCTATCAAAAACCTCTAGGGTTGTATATCAAAAGAACTCAGGAGTCAACTTAAAGAGGCTCATGCTGGTCAAAAATATTTGCAAAATGCATATCTGATAAAAAGCTTATCTAAATATACAAAGAACACTTAAAATTCAACAATAAGAAAACAAACAACCTGATTTTAAAATATGCAAAAGATTTAGACACTCCACAAGAAAAGATGCACAGATGATCAGGATATGAAAAGATGCTCCACATCGTATGTCATCAGGGAAATGCAAATTAAAACAACAAGATAACACTACACACTTATTAGAATGGCCAAAATCCAGAATACTGACAACACCAAATGCTAGTGAAGATATGGAGCAACAGGAACTCTCATTCACTGATGATGGTAGTGCAAAATGTTACAGCCACATCAGAAATTACTTTGGCAGTTTCTTACAAAACTACACATAATCTTACCATATGATAAAGCAATCACACTCTTTGGTATTTATCCAAAGGAGTTGAAAACTTATGTCCACACAGAAACCTACTCTCAGATGTTTATAGCAGCTTTATTCATAACAGCCAAAACTCTGAAGCAACCACAATGTCCTTCAGTAGGTGAATGGATAAATGCACTGTGGTACATCCAGGCAATGGAATATTATTTAGCACTCAAAGAAATAAGCTATCAAACCATGAAAAGATATGGAAAAACCTTAAATGCCTGTGACTAAGTGAAAGAAGTCGATCTGAAAAGGCTACGTACTATATGATTTCATCTATATGACATTCTGGAAAAGGCAAAACTACGGAGATGGTGAAAAGACCAATTGTTGCCAGGGGATTAGGGGGAGGAAAAGATAAAACAGACAGAGCAATGAGGATTTGGGGGACAGTGAAAATATTCTGTATGATAATATACTGGTGAATACATGTCATTACACATTTGTCCAAACCACAGAATGTAAAGCAAATACCAAGAATGAACTGGGGGGGGGGGGGGGACACTAATATAAGCTATGGACTTTGCATGATAATGATATATCAATGTAGGTTCATCAATTGTAACAAATATACCACTGTGGTGGGGGATATGATAGTGGGGGAGATTGTGGAGGGTAGGGGGGCATAGAGGAACTCTACTTTCCACTTAGTTTTGCTGTGAACCTAAAACTGCTGTAAAAAAGTAAAGTTTATTTTTAAAAGCACTATTTTTTTTTTTTCTTTTTGTCTTTTTTCGTGACCGGTAACGGGATCGCAACCCTCGGTGTCGTGCCCGCACTGCGCTCAACCAGTGAGCGGACCGGTCTCTATATGGGATCCGAACCCTCGGCGGGAGCACCGCCATGCTCCCAAGCGCCGCACTCTACTGAGTGCACCACCGTGCAGGCCCGAATTTTTTTTTTTAATGAACTGGTTATATTTAAAAATGATACTGCTGGATTTCTTCAATAGATCAGTAAAGATTCAATCTAAACTCACAGAATTATTAGTAGCACTGCAACTAATATTTCTATAGCAATTTAGAATGTTCCAAATTCTTTTCATGTAAATATAATCTAACAATTCTCAAAATAACCCTAGGAATTAAATGGTGTTAGTAGACATATTTCTATTTTACACTTGAAGAAACTGTGGTTTAAAGAGGATAACTCACACCTGAACTCCAGATCTGACTCTAAAGCCATGTTCTTTCCACTATACCACCTGACTCCATTTGACTGCTATAGCACTACCCACCATAAGCTAACACTCATAATGGCACCCCTGAGAGCATCTGAATAAAGACCAAATTACACTGGTTGCAGCTTCAGTTCAATACAGCACATGGATTCTAATAGTTTAAATTAGCAAAAAACATGTTCGGTATATCAATAAAGATTAAACACAACATGGGATGTGGTCTTCTCCTCCACTTTTCTGGGTATCCAAAAGCTGACAGTCATAGCTGGTTTCTGGACTGAGAGGATGTGAAACATGCCAGCAGCCATGCCACAGTTCACTGGGTTCTAGGCCAGGAGAGCCTGGGAGGCTTCCAGGCCTCCACATCCACATCTCACCTTAAGAAGGATAAAAGGGTTACATGGGTCCCTTCGCAAGTTAACAAATACTGGCATTGTTACTTCCACTAGAGGAAAGTGGCTATGCAAAAGAGATTGGCACAGACGTGGCAAATAACGAAAAGGAAATAAAAACATAAAGGACACACTTAATTCTTCATCTACCTGCAGCACTGAAAAATAACTGGCTTTTGTCCTAGCCCATGAAGGGAGTGAGACTTGTCACTTTAGGGTAAGAAGCAAACTCAGCAGTTGTGGGAGATTAGGGAGTCTTGGCAGTAGGAAAAGAGAGACCAAAATAGATGTATTAAACACAGCTAGGTGAGAATTCTGATCAGCACATATTTTTAGTAACTGCACGTTTATAACTTTTACATGTCCAGCTTCAAATTAATCTAGCTCTCAGTATTCTGAAATGCCAGATGGGGAAACTGGTCAGTTTCTTCCTTCCTGTGCTTGATCTTCACACTGTGGCACCACAACCACCCAACTGCTCAAGTCATGAACCTAAGAGTCACTTGAGCTACCATCTCCTCACCCCTCTTTCTGAGCTGTTACCACGTTCAGGGGATTTTCCCCTGTACATCTTTAAAATCTGTCCACTTCTTTCTGCTCCACTGCCACTACCCGACTACTGTAATGAAGTGCCTAACTGGTCTTCCAGTACATGTGCTCTCCCCCCTCCAATCTATTCTCTATTCTGGAGCAGTTCAGGGGATTTTCCCCTGTACATCTTTAAAATCTGTCCACTTCTTTCTGCTCCACTGCCACTACCCGACTACTGTAATGAACTGCCTAACTGGTCTTCCAGTACATGTGCTCTCCCCCCTCCAATCTATTCTCTATTCTGGAGCCCAAACAATCTTTCAAAACAAAAATCTGGTCAAATCTCTCACCCACTTCTGCTTTTATTAAAACCTTTCAAATATCTCTATTATTTTTCAAATCAGACGTGTGAAAATAAAGATCAAACAGGACTAGCCAAATACTGATTAAAGCTGGATGATGAGTACATTGAGCTTATTATACTGTTCCCCTCTTCTGTGTGCTCTTCCCAATGCCTAGTTAATTCTTACTTATCCTTCAGAGATGAGGGCAGCTTTCCCTTAGATATCCCTGCCCACGAGGTCCATATCAAGGTCTTTTGTCAGATGAGGCCCACTGACTGATGTAATTTTCCTAGACAATGTCACCTCGGTTTGTGGTGAAGCATTTCTGAGTGTGGTTATCTGTAAGATTAACGACAGCAGAGCCCATGTTTTTGCTCATCAATGTATACCAAGCATTTAGTGTAAGACCTGGCAGGGAGCCAGTGCTTTTAAAAACAATTGTTGAGAGCTGGCTAGTTAGCTCAATTGGTTAGAGCACAGCCTTATAACACCAAAGTCAAAATTTCAGATCCCTGTACTAGCCGGCTTCCCCCCTCCAAAAAAAGTTGTTGAATGATCTATTACTTTCTAAGACTATCAAGGGAACTGCTTTTAAATTTTTATAACAAAACATATTCTAAATTTTTAAAAAACTATTTGCTATTTTGGTCTTCATTTCCCTCAAACTGCTACAGAGAAACTGCTCTTATTCCTTTTAGAGAGAGTCTTCCCTCTGAGATACTGGAATCTTCTACATTCCTATGATGGAAGTATCATGATTACCAACCAAAAATAACCACACAAATCCACATCCTGGTCTATTTTCACTCTTCTTTATAGTTTCTTGTCCTCCTCCCTCTCCCAAATCAATATCAAAGGACTGAAAGACAGTTGGGGATAAATTCCCTGCCAGACCCCAGGAACTTCCCTTCAGTTCCTGCTCCTGATGACTAGCAAGCAGATTTCTACTAGAGATGATTCAACAGAGGCCCCTGTAATCATCTGCAATATGTTCCAGGCATCATCACAGTGTCATTTAATTTGTATCATGTAGTAAATAGACATTAACGGAGCTTATCTTTTAATTTATCAGAACTTCTGGATAAAAGGCAGAAAGCAGAAGAGACCAGAAATTAAATCTGATTTAAATAATTTTGGTTATTTTCTTATGTTGACATTCAGTGTAACAATTCGTATATCTAGAAAGTGACATCTTGAACATTAACTTCAAAACTTCTTAGAACTATAATGTTATTAGGAACCCTAAGAAATAAACAGCCAGCCAGAAGACTAAATTTATCAAAATATCTTCTAAACAAAAAACTACATGAAGCATCTGGCACACAAGATTCACCAATTAATTCAGGCATGATTAATTTAAACTTATAACTTAGGAGCTGAATAAAAATTTAACTTTTATTCAATCTATGATCTGCTAAGTAATTTTATAGCCCCCAAAAATGTAAACACCCTCAAGTAGTTGTTCATAGGAAAATAATCCACATTAATTGCAAATCACTCTTGTCAGTTGCTTAAAGCTAGCCAGTGAGAACCTTCATTAGGAAATAGAATCTATTAATCAAAAAGAAAGATCCACAGTATGGAGTTCAGACTATTAACTGCATTTCACCAAATAAGTCCATATTGAGAAGATTCTACAAAAAAAAAGGTCCTACTGTATTTTAAAATATTTTTAAACACAAAATTGGCTCTAACACCAGAGCAGGAAAATAAGCAAATCTTTAAAATTCCTTTTCAAACATTTGGAGCCATCATTCCTCATAAATTTTAAGTAATTACTAAAACTATAATAATAAAACCATCTACTCAAAAACTGACTAAGGGCATTAAAAGATCTTCCTGCATTTTTTAGAAACTTTTTTTTCCCAAGTTCAATAAAAAGATTTAACAGAAATTATCTTCTAATCTTGTAAGGAGAGTTCTTAAGACTATTTTCTCATTTGCTAATTATAAACCAGGGCTAAAAGTTGGACCTTCTGAAAACCAGATCATTCTCTCTCTGCAGGACAGACTACATTTCAATTTCAGACAGATGGAGCCTATCTTTAGGGAAAGAATTGGAGCCCATATGTATAGTGTTTAACTGCTGATTGTCACTGGTGTTAGATGTTTGCCCTTGTATTTAACTAATGTTTTCTTTCCTTTTTTTTTTTTTTAAGAAGATGACCGGTAAGGGGATCTTAACCCTTGACTTGGTGTTGTCAGTACCACACTCTCCCGACTGAGCCACGGGCCGGCTCTTTAACTAATGTCTTCTGCTGCCATTAGTTCTATTCTGGTGTTTATTAGAGGTTGAGCAAACTAGTTATGCATACCAGAACAGTTATTAAGTAACCCCTCTTCTGCTTTTCTCTTTAAGAAGTGTGGATCTTTATTCATCTGGTAGTTATCAGGAGAAGACTTTGAGGTGGTAACCTATTAACGTTTTATTAATATTAACCTATTAATATTTTAGTTGGTAATCAATTTATATGTATGGCTCCTGGATGAAACTGACCAAATGCTTTAATAAGCCATCCAGTGTCTACACCAACCCCAAGTATCAGGACCTTTGAGAAGGTTGTTCATGTCTATTGTTCCACAGAACTATCTTCCCTTTGGTCTAGAATTCAATGTCATTCATTCTACAATTTGCCTGCCAATCTCTTGAAATGTGTATAGAATTCTTAATCAGTCTTCTACTTCTTTATTGCTTACAGGTGGAGTTAGATGAAGTTTCCAGTTCTTTTGTATTCAAGGAAAAGCTGTGCCTGTACATATGATTTTTCTGGTAAAGTCTGAGCTATAATTCCAGCCATCTTCAGGATTATTGTCAGTCCACCATACAGTGCTAATTCTGCAGAATGAGCTGTGATCTTTCTGTGCATAACCCAAGGCAATGATCATTATCAAGAAGCTCCTAGATCATCATTCCAGGATGCAAAAGAACATGCAAAAGAAATACATGAAGGGCACTAAAACTCAACCTACAGCAATATGTGTTGTGAGATGCAAAAAAACAGTTGCAGCACTCAGCTGATCAGTCTGATCACTTCAGCAAGGGTAGGAAGCTCATTCCTAGTATGGTCACTATGCCAACAACAAAGAAGTGACCACTAACCAAAATGAGCTCCATAAATCCTGGACTTAGCCACACAGCAACACACTCACTCCGAATAAGAGTAAGAAAAGGGCTGATCACCTATGTGTTGTCTTTTCAAACTTATACCAGTCCACACCATTGTTTTTAAATACATAATATCATCTTTGTTTTTGTTTTTGTTTTTTTTGTATGTCACACTAAGGATCAAGAGCAAAGAAACAGAATTGCAAAAGCATGGATGTTGCAGGTTTTGCTTTGTTTTTTGTTTCTCCCAAAGTTAACTGTTTGAAGGCTTTGAATTTGACTACATATGCAGGGTCTTTTAAACGTTCACAGAAAGATTCATATTATCTTTTAATTTTATTTTTCCATGAAATTTTCAAAGGACCTTGTACCTTTAGTAATGAAGATGAATTTGGATTACACAAAAGAATAAATATTAAGTGACATACTTTCAAATGTATGATAAATAACTCTGATTAGGGAAAGTCCTTAAACAGTTCTAAGAATGGATGACTTAACAAAAATGTGATTTTCTTGCTTTTCTTCCTTCACTAGAAACCAGATGGCCATTGGTTTTACAGATCTGCACCTTATACCAAACCTCATGAGCATGTTTTACATAACTTCTGGCTACTGTTTTCATTAGTTATTAGCATATAAAACAAGAAGCCAACAAGAGGCCTGAGATGATCAACTGTTTCGACCCTTTTGCTTTTCAGTTAAAAGATTTTCCTAACACCTTCATATGTTATTTACAAAAGAATTGTAAAGTACAATTGACTATTAAAACAAGGATAATTCTAAGGTAAAACTTGACTGTGTAAGCTAACCATTTAAGCACATATAAGACATCACACCTTAATCAGGAAGAGCACTTAAAAATACTCCTTGATCCGAAAGGTAATATAAGAAATTCAAATAAAGAAATGTAAGTATACCTCATTTAGTGAGAATCTGGAACCACAACGGAAAAATCTGTAATGGTGAATCACAGAATTTGCTTGAGATAACCAGATGTGAAACTTACAAGGAGGCTAATCTGTTGGCTGACAGAGGCACCGGGAGAAGTCAGTTATGTCACATCTCCCCAGACTTTCCTTTTGTGGCTTCTTTGCCATTTCATGGCTACATGTGATGCTGCATTTTACCCTTACGTTCCCTATCCTCACTCTTTGTTTTTGTTTTCATGAGAATATAGATGTTCTCTAAAGAGAACATCCACAAGTTTCCATCTCTACATCCACCTATCCATCTGCATCCATACACCCTGCTTCTCCTCCTGGTACTATGGAGGCACTGTCCCCCATCCCCTCCATTTGTGCATGAGATCTCTCTGCCCTACTGAAAGACATTGCTCCAGCAATTCTCCCTCTGTCCCATCTACATCATAACATTTTACCTCCCTACCAGATCAGATCATTTCCATCAGCATAAAACATACTGTAATTTTTCCCCCTCAAGAAAAAATAATAATAAAACCCTCCCCTCCCTTTTTTTTTTTTTTTTTTTTTTTTTTTACAAATATGACCGGTAAGGGGATCTTAACCCTTGACTTGGTGTTGTTAGCACCACGCTCTCCCAAGTGAGCTAACCAGCCATCATATATAGGGATCCGAACCCATGGCCTTGGTGTTATCAGCACCACTCTCTCCCAAGTGAGCCACGGGCCGGCCCCACAAAACCCTCTCTTGACTCCACATCCTCCTCCATGTACTACACCCCATTTCTCTGCTCTATAGCAAAATTCTTCAATAAAATAGTCATATTACTGATTTGTATTCCTCTTTTCCCTTTCTCCTCTAAGCCCACCTCAAATAGGCTTTCATCTCCTTATCAAGGTCACCAATTATCTCCTACGGCTAAATCCAATGGTCATTGTCGGTCTTCAAGTCACTTTACCCATCAGCAGCACCTGTCATGGTGACATTAGCTCTGCATTGAAAGAATCTTTCTATGGTTTCAGGAACATATACTCTTCTGGTTTTCTTCCTCCCTTGCTTTCTATTCTTTCCTCACCTCCTCAGCCTCGAAATCATGTAATGTTGCAGGGCATGGTCTTCTACACATACACTCACTCCCTTTGTGATTTTATCCAGGCTATGGATTAAAATACAACTGAAAGGCTGACAACTTCCAAACATATCTCCAGCCCAGACCTCTCCCCTGAATGCCAACTTCTATATCAAGCTGATCTCTGCATTGCAAATCTGCTCCTTTCACAGTCTTCTCTGTCTTAGAAAATGGCAGCACTACCCTTCTAGTTACTATAATCATAAACCTCAGTGTCTCCTAGCAAAAGGAGCTCAAAAAGTAAAGTTAATAAAAAAAAAAAAAATCCTCAGCACTTGCCTTGACCAGACTCACATCTCACACTCAACCAGTCCACAAAACCCCACCGTCAAATATAACCCAATTGTGACTGCCTCAGACCACCTCTACCACTACCACCCTAATCTAAGGAATCTCCAGCTCTTACGTGGGTTAAAGTAAGAGCTCCCTAATTGGTCCCCCTGCTCCCAACCTTGCCCTCTGCCTCAAATAGTCACTTCTCAACACAGAAGCAAGGGAAATCCTTTTTAAAGTCAAACTATGTCCCTCCTCTGCTCAAAACCCTCCAGTTGCTCCCAATCTCACTCCACGTCCAAGTCCTTATATTTTAAGGCCAAAGTCCTTACAAAGACCTTGACTAAATGTACCTTGCAAAGCCTGTAACACAGTGCCTGGCACACAAAGCACTTGGACTAATAACAATGTCCTTCCTCCCATCAGGGTTTCCCTACCAGTTAGAATCACTTAGAGCATCAGTTTTCAAGACCCCAGAAGGGGCCACAAGCCTCTAGAGGGCCAAAAACATTTTCATAATACTACTAAGATGTTATTTACCTTTTCTGCTCTCATTCTCCCACGTGTGTACAGTGGAGTGTTCCAGAGGCTTCATAACAAGTGATGATGCCATTCCTCTGACCACTAATGGAATGTGTGCTTGCATATTCTTGTGTCTTCCAGAATTTTCTAAGATAATAGGTTTAGGGTACAAATATGTTCATTTTCAGATATTAACTTTGATCCAGTTTCATGCTACCATCAGTAACCCCTGCTATAATTTCTGTGACCTTAATACTGTCCAACATATCAATTTCATATTCTGAAGTTTTGCTTATGTCTACACAAAAACATAAGCAGTATACTTTGTTGTCTTATTTTGCAATAATATATTTAAATTAAAAAAAATTTTTTTATTTTAATTAGAACTGTTACTTTAGAATTTAACATTTTGTTCTAAAATAAAAGAAAATACTCATAATAACTTCTTTATATTTAAAGTCAGGTCATTGCTTTATAAAAGGAAGATTAGAAGACTCATTTTCTCAACCCACAGCTGTACCATCTATGTCTAAAGACGCTGAAAAGGTGAAACTGACCATATCAGCAATTCTGATTCATGAAACACAACTCCAAAGAAACTGGATGAAACTATAAATAAGAAACGAAAAATGATGGAAACTATCTTTCCCTTAGTCTTACAGATGTTAATAATTTATCATACTGTGTCTAATGTTATTATGGAGTCATTTTCAAATATTACTAAGGCTTCATTCTAAGACTAATCGAAGTTTTAGAAAAAGGAATTGAATATTTTAAACATAGTCATGATGAACTCTTTAAAAGTCAAAAATTGGTCATTTTCAAATATTACTAAGGCTTCATTCTAAGACTAATCGAAGTTTTAGAAAAAGGAATCGAATATTTTAAACATAGTCATGATGAACTCTTTAAAAGTCAAAAATTGTTACAAAGGGAAAAACAGTGACTTTACAATAAAGAAACCAGGCAAACCCTATCTTAACCAAGTATTCAGGGTTAACATCACCAAGTAATAAGGTGTATCAACATCACATACTCTGATATGTTGCCAAAAATATGAGGGTACTTCAAAAAAGTTCACAGAAAAATTTATATTATCTTTTACTTTAGTTTTTCCACTACTTTTTGAAGTACCCTCATACATGACATCAATCTAATCATGAGAAACCATCAGACCCAAATTAAGAAACATTCTACAAAATAACTAACAGCATATCTGTGTGAGGTTCAGTTTTATTCAGATACTTCAAAACAACGTATCACAGGCTAGTCTGTTAGCTCAGCTGGTTAGAGCTCAGTGTTATAATACCAAAGTCAAGGGTTCAGATCCCTGTACCAGCTAGCCACAAAAAAAACCCCCAAAAAACCCCACCCATCACAAGACACTGAATACAGAAGCAGATGTGAAAACCCAGCTATTTTCAATTAATCCAGACATTAAAGAGATCTACCAAAAATGCAAAATACTCCCACTCTTCTCACTAAATTTTTTTTGTTTGGAAAATATAGTTATTTTTCAGAAAGGTATGTTACTTATGTTAACATGCAATGGGCTTATTGCTGTTATTTTTTTAAAGAATCAATATTTTTTAGATTTCCCAGGTTTAATTTTAATATGGTAAATATCAGTAAATATAACTCACATAAATAAAGCTCTTTAGGGTCCTCACGAGTTTTTAGTAATATAAAGAGTTCCTAAGAACAAAAAGTTTGAGAATCATTAACCTAGAGGAACTCAAGTACAGGAATAGTCAGAGTGGGAAAGGTAAAAGCTCAGTGTTAAAGGGGCTTCCTGCTGTATCCAGCAGAAATGCTTTTAACTGTGAGTACAGAAAACCTAAATAACACTGGCTAAAAGAAACAGGAACCTACTTTTCTCATATAACAAGAAATTGAGGAAGACAGCTACTGGCGTTAGTTTGACCACTGAATGCCATCAAGGACCCAGACTCTTATATCTTTGCACTCTCCCATCCCACCTCATGGTTATTACCTCATGGCCTCAAAGTGACTGCCACAACTCCAGATATCACATCAACACTCAAAACAGAAGAGGTAAGTACTAGTGCCAACTACATAGGTTCTTCAAAAACTGCTTCTAGGTCACACAGCCACCCCTAATTGCAAAGAAAGCTGGGAAGTATGTATTTGAAAAGGGAGGTCAGGATGGGTGTGGGAGACAGCCAAACAACAGTGACTGTCCCACACATTAGTTGAGCCAAAAAGTGAGAAATCAATATCCAACTTCCTTCCCTGGGCAGGACTTGACAGCTGAACAATGGTGTTAATTTTAGACTGAGATGACAACCAAGTCAGTGAGTTCCAGCACTACTAGGTAAATTCCTACATATTTTCTTTGGCTAAACCAAAGAAAAATTTTTTGTTATAGTTGTTGTTCTGTCAATGACAATCATCAACAAAAATGCATTAAAAATGTTTAATATCACTTTGCTGTGTCTTTAAAGAGCAATTTTACAGCTACTGAAAAACACTTTGAAGATAGCAAGTCTCGTACCCAGTAGATACAGATGTAACATGGGAAATGGGTAAGTATAATCACTACCGAATTGTGTTATTGATTTCTTACTGCAAATAAATCTATACCAGGTCCTTTCTGAAATCATCAGAGATGGCCCTAAACTCAACAAATGCCTATTGACACATGTAACAGTGTCTGATATTTCTTCTCTATCTTATCAGTCAGTTTATGTGGTTCATTGATTAGATGAATAAAAATCACACTTACTCCTTATTAATGAGCATTGAGGGAAAAGAGTGGCAAAGTGGAGGAGGGTAATTCATTAAGATGGTTGGTTAAGAGTAATATATTCAAAAAATGTGTACTCTGTGAGGTCAGAGAAAAATAAACCAATAATTACTGTGGTCACTAATACTATCTTCTCTGTGATTTAACAATGTCATCTACAACAACAGGGAACATTTAAATAAGTTCTTTCATCCATTTTTATGGGATGTAGCCATTTAAAATGTATATGCAGGGCCGCACTCAGGAGAGTGTGGCGCTGGGATCGCAGCAGCGCTCCCGCCACGGGTTCGGATCCTATATAGGGATGGCCGTGCACTGTGCACTCACTGGCTGAGTGCGGTGCGGCCAGTCTCAAAAAGGACAAAAAAAAAAAATTAAATAAATAAATAAATAAAAATAAAATGTATATGCAGAATTGAGATTAGGAAAAAATGCTTATTGTAGGTGAAAAAAGATTATAAAATTGTTTATAAATCAATCACAATGTTATAAAACTAAAAATCATAATAAAGAGAATAATTTCTTTCATATGTTTTGTTGGAAATTTTTGGAGGTTAAATGATATTTATCCTCACAAACAAATGCGGGTCTACTGTGTACAAAACACCATGTAGATACCACAAAGGATAAACAATGAGCAGGAGAGAACTCTGGTAACTTATAACCTAGTGAGCTCAAAAGAGGATATTTTCCAAAATTTGCTATAGTGAGCATGAAAAATCTTTATAATGAATGGAAGACTACTAAAACTGCCTTCAAAAAGTATTTTTTTGGCATTCAAGATTTGCCAGAAATATCCACACTTCTGACAAATTCAGCTTCTTCCCACAACACACATGCACTAGTGCCGGGATTCGTGATCAGCTGCAGCTAATGGTGACAACAGACGATGGATGCTGTTGAAGTCGGTATAGATTATACTTCTATAACTGTATTACAGCCTCTCATTCCACCTGGGTTTTTGTTTGTTTGTTTTTGAATATTGGTGCTGAGAGTCCGTTTTAGAAATAAATTTTTATTCAAATTTCTTTCATTCTACTTGTTTAACTCCTTTTGTGGACCTGTCTGAAGAAATTTGTGTTCTGTCTTTGTGCACATAATTTTATCAGAAATATTACAGTTTTTTTATTTGTTTGTTTTTTTTAAGATGACTGGTAAGGAGATCTTAACCCTTCACTTGGTGTTGTCAGCACCACGCTCTCCCAAGTGAGCTAACCGGCCATCCCTATATAGGATCCGAACCCACGGCCTCGGCGTTATCAGCACCCCACTCTCCCAAGTGAGCCACAGGCCGGCCCTATTACACAGACAGATTTTTTTTTTTTTTTTTTTGTCTTTTGTCTTTTTCCGTGTCCAGCAACGGATCGCAA
>NW_007727811.1:259469-263033 GCF_000696425.1 Galeopterus variegatus | reverse complement strand
AGTGTTGCCCCCATACCGGACCGGGGACCGGCAACGGGATCACAACCCTCGGTGTTGCTCCCGCGCCTCGCTCAGCCAGTGAGCGGGAACCGGTCTGTATGTGGGATCCGAACCCTCGGGCGGGAGCGCCGCCGCGCTTCCCAAGCGGTGCACTATCCAGTGCGCCACCGGGCTGGCCCTACACAGACAGATTTTAAACACACTTTTGGTTTTAGTTCCACATCTCACTAAGGTGGCTGGACAGATCGTGTCTAAAGTTACTACCAGGTTTACAAATTTAAAAATTATATAATCTCAGGTCTTACCTCCTTCCATAAAGTCCTTTCAAACTTCCATTTACTGCATTAAATCTTTCCTTTCTTTCCCAGTTCCTATATTTTTGGGCCACATAACACAGTGAAGTCTATCTTTTTGCAGCTATGTAAGGCTGTTATTATGATCAGAATCTAATTCTTTATTTAATCCCTACACAATGTGTATTGGAGTGGTAGCAAAATTCTCACCCTTCAACACCTAGATCTACTCATTTCCCACTGTTTATGACTTCTCAATCCAGCATTAGTTACTCCTCCATTCCTAAAACCTTCCAGACAGGGTTCTTTTACAGCACCTATCTCACTATATCATCATTATTTGTTGACCAATGTGATTCCTTCAGTGGTTTCTGTTTTAGCAACAAGGACTAATATTTCCCGAGCACTTAATATGTGCCTGGGAGGCACTTTCCTTAATCTTTCCTCAGTCAAGCCTCACAGAAACTTAATTGGGCACTATTTACTTCCATTTTACAGATAAAGGAGCTGACTCTCAACTTCCTGATTCTTCTGACCTTATATGATGCTCTTGAATTGGTCTCCAACATTGGAACATCTCTACTATTTATTACCTTTCCCCTCTCCAGTTTCTACATGCAAAGGGATAAGGAAATACACAAAACAAACACTATAAGTTCTATTTCTCTCTTTTGAGCCCACTAGTTTATAAATTACCTGATTTCTAAAATTGTCTCTCCTGCTCATAGTTTATCCTCTGTGAGTGGTGCCTACATGGTGCTCTATACACAGTAGGCCCACAATTATTTGTGAGGATAAATATCATTCAACCTCCAAATCTACGCCCTTATGAAAGTATCACTTCAAACTTGACCACACCATGGTAACTCTGCCAGATTTTTTCTTGCTTCTTAAACCCCTATCACCAGACCAATTCCAGTAAGGACATGCAACAACAACTTAGAATGGAGCCATCTGGAAGGAGTTTTCTCAAATTCACATCAATATAATTCAGGCTCTAGGTTTTTTCTTTCATCCACCCTCCAGTCTCAGAAGAAAATGTGCTTCTTTCCTAAATCCTGACTTAATCAACCCAAATCCACAAATCTGTCTTACCACTCTACTGGAACCAGTTTCTAAAGCCACCATTAAGTCCATTGCTACATACCATCTTCATTATATTTGACTGTTCTAGGTCTGACACTATCACCCACCACACCGTTTTGAAATGTTCTCTCAGCTTTTATGATACTGCCTGTCTGACCACTATGTTGCCCCATGCTCAGTCCCTGCCCTTAGGTTTTCTCTTTGTGCACTTTCTCTTACGCTGACTTTCCACCCTCCCTCTCTATGGTCCCTGACACTCAGCTCTCTATCTGTAGTCCTGACTTCTCATTCTACCTCTAGTTCTACATCTCCAACTACCATCAGCTCAGTTCAGTTCATTACTTCAAATTTGACATGACAAAACCTAAGTCCCATCTTCTCTCCAAAACCAACCTCTCTTCTAAATTTCCATCTTTGCTGTCACCCAGGTTCAAAATTTTAAAGTCATCTTCAGGGCCGGCCCGGTGGCGCACTCAGTAGAGTGCAGCGCTTGGGAGCGCGGCGGCGCTCCCGCTGAGGGTTCAGATCCCATGTAGAGACTGGTCCGCTCACTGGTTGAGCGCGGTGTGGGTGCGACACCGAGGGTTGCAATCCCGTTGCCGGTCGCGGTACGGGCGCGACACTGAGGGTTGCTATCCCGTTACCGGTCACAAAAAAAGACAAAAAGGAAAAAAATATAAATAAATAAATAAATAAATAAAAGTCATCTTCATCCACAAGCCCCTTCATCTTTAACATACCATCTGTCACCAAATCTGTCCACTCCTTTTATTGCAACATCACTTAGTTCACTCCTTTACTCCATTCCGCTGCTGCCATGGCTCTCACTTCTAGGACAGAACAGCATTCTCCCAACCATTCTCTCTGCTGAAAGTCCACCGAGTTCATCCTGAATTCTACTCATATAATCCTTTCTACAACAACCCTTTGAAGGACAATTGAGGTACCTCACTGTGGGATCAAATCCAAACTCCTCCTCTTCTGACAGCCCCCCATCTCTTGCCTTGCCACACCTGTAGCCCCAACCCAGGCTCACATGCGCGGCTCACGTGCGCAGTCTCTGTCAGGTAACAAACTCATTCTCACCCTCAATTGTGCTAGGTCCCCTTCTTCTTATCCTCTTTCCTCTCCTTTCCACCTATCTAAATCCTATCTATTCCTTAAAGCCTAAGATTCACTACTGTGATCATATCACAGTAATTTTGCCAGACTTTTTCTTGCCTCTCAAACCCCTATCACCAAACCAATCCCAAAGATGGGACTTCAATTTTGACACATCGAATTTGAACTTAAGTATTTTGCCTCCAAAACGAAGTGCCTCCAAAGCACAACCTACATTTTTCTAATTGCTCCGTGTATTTTAAATCCTGCCTCTTTAATTTTTCTATCTGACCCCACATAAGACACATAGCATACCACTTCTTCAACTGAATTGAAATGGCTAAAGGTAATTTAATTAATTCATCAATTTATTTTTTATTTATTTATTTATTTTTTGTCCTTTTTGAGACCAGCTGCACCGCGCTCAGCCAGTGAGCACTGTGAGCGAACCGGTCATCCCTATATAGGATCCAAACCCGCGGCGGGAGCACTGCTGCGCTCCCAGCGCCACACTCTCCTGAGTGTGCCACGGGCTCGGCCCTTAATTCATCAATTTAGAAAAGCATTTTTCCTGGAGAGAGGGGAACATGTCCATAGTTTTAAAATCATCACTGCACCTAGAACAGTGCTTTGCATAAAGTAAGGACTCAATAAATTCTTGTTAACCAAAATACAACTTGGAGACTACAAGATATGTATTTTAAGAAGCATCCTACAGTTTTCATAAACTTGAATTTTTAAAATTCATTTTTTTATCTGGTCTTGGACACCAGGTTTAAGACATTAAAAATTCACACATTCTCGAATATTCTTTAGGGCAATTCTAAAAAGAGAAATTTTATCACGTACAGGGGGGCTTGACTATTCTGGTAAGCATTTTATAGAAATACCAGTGTCCAGGTAACTGTCAGTTATATTTGCTCTAATTTTACTGGATTACTTTTTGGCTATTTATTTATTTATTTATTTTTATTTTTTAATTTTTTTTTAAAAGATGACCGGTAAGGGGATCTTAACCCTTGACTTGGTGTTGTCAGCACCACGCTCACCAGTGAGCTAACCGGCCATCCTTATATGGGATCCG
>NW_007727811.1:245791-259424 GCF_000696425.1 Galeopterus variegatus | reverse complement strand
GCCGCGCCTCCCAAGCGGCGCACTATCCAGTGCGCCACTGGGCCGGCCCCTTAATTTTTTTTAAAAAGATGACCGGTAAGGGGATCTTAACCCTTGACTTGGTGTTGTCAGCACCACGCTCACCAGTGAGCTAACCGGCCATCCCTATATGGGATCCGAACCTGTGGCCTTGGTGTTCTCAGCACCACTCTCCCGAGTGAGCCACGGGCTGGCCCCACTTTTTGGCTATTTAAAATAATTTTATAAACTGTAGCATGAAGAAATTTTTACTACAAAAAATGGAAAAATGTTAAAGCCTGCTTCATAAAATAAAACAAAAAAAGCTCTCCCGCAAAAAAAATACTGATTCAACACATATACATTTCTTGTGATGCACTAGTTACCTTATAAAGTAGCTCATCTTTTTTCCTAGACTCCTCCAAATTTCTATAAACACTTCTCTCCATCACTTCTCTAATTATTTTATACTCTAAATTGCATCTAGCCAACAGATCAAAGCTCAGAGTCTTTATGCTACACATCTTAAAGTCCTAGGTTTGAAGTATTCTTTTTTTGGTGGTGGGGGAGAAGCACTGGGCAGTACAGGGATCAAACCCTGGACCTTGGTGCTATCAGCACCACGCTCTAATCATGTGAGCTAACTGCCCGACCCAGTTTGAAGCAGTCTTTATAGATACCACAATACAATTACTTTTGTAACAAAAAATTCCCTTTTGAAAGAAAAATCACCCATAGTACATGGCAGAGGATGATCCCAAGCTATCTCCTTATCAAATAGTTGTCAAATCTAGAAAAATTGCATAGAAATATAATTATTATACACAGAAAGTCTCTGGATTATCTTCCTAACTCATTTTACCAATAAAATGTAAAAGTTTTGATCTTCCAGTCAAGATGGCAGAATAGACAGTCCCCAGCATCACTCTCTTCCACAAGTCAACCAATTTACAACTATAAAAAAGCAACGGCAACCAAGCTGGGGCAGCTAGAGCTCAGGAAAAGAGGAGGAGAGATACATGGGGTGCCTGAATGCAGGAGAAGCCATGATGAGAGAAAGAAAAAACTGCTCTGACCATTTTGAGCCCCAGCTTTTTCCTGACTGGAGCTGCTGAGTGCATGGAGCAGGAGCTGGCAAAAGCCACAGCTGTGCCCTTTGGATGAAGTTGCTTGGAGGCAGCAGGAAAGAAGAGAGCCTTGGTGGCCCCCAGGCCAGCTAGATCACTGATAGGGTTCCTGTGGACCCACCCGAGGGTTCGGATCCCACATACAGACCAGTTCCCGCTCACTGGTGAGCGAGGTGTGGGAGCAACACCAAGGGTTGCGATCCCGTTGCCGGTCCCGGTCCGGTACGGGCGCGACACCGAGGGTTGCAATCTGTTGCCGGACACAAAAAAAGAGACAAAAAGGAAAAAAAAAAAAAAAGCAATGACAGCCAAGCTGGGGCAGCTAGAGTGCAGGGGAAGAGAAGGAGAGACCTATGGAGTGCATGGAGGCAGGAGAAGCCACGATGAGAGAAAGAAAAAACCACTCAGATCGTTTTGAGCCCACGCCATGTCCAGGCTGGAAATGCTGAGCGCACGGAGCTGGAGCCAGCAAAAGCCACAGCTGTGCCCTCCAGATGAAGTTGCCTGGAGATGGCAGGGGAGAAGAGGGTCTTGGCGACCCCCAAGCCAACAAGACCACTAATAGGGTTCCCGTGGACTCACACACGAGTGAGGAGCCACAACAACTGAAGAAAAGGAGCCACTCAAAGGCTGGTGAGTCATCACAAGGGACTGCCTCACAGCCCATCTCATGAGAAGTGTTCGGAGCACGGGCGGTGGGGAAGATGGGCCCACAGGGGGAACAATGGGGCACAGCAAGGACAGTTGATCTGCACCCCAATCAGCACAGACCCACTCAGTGGAGATTGGTCAGGAGTACAGAATTGCATGGGGTAAAGTTTGATGAAAAGACTCAGGCCCAGACCAGAGTTTCAGATCTCTCGAGAGCTGGAAGTACCTATAAAGTCAACCATTAAAACCTGAGCTGCACAAAAAGCCTTACCTAGAGAAACAGCAGCAAAGCAGCAATCCAGCTCAACCACACAGCTTAAATACTGATCCCCACAGGAAGTTCCCCCATTTTAGAAGTAAGGAAAGGACAACGAATTAGTTCCAGTGCAGAATTTAAATGGTGAGAACAGCAAATAATACAACACAGAACTGAAAGAAAAAACAAAGTACCCGCAACCAGAGACACAGTTTCATATTAACTAGTAACGGTCTCATTTCACCAAAAAACACCTATAACACATAGAAGGACCAGAAGTCCCCTGATACCCAGCCAGAAAGGGGGGAGGGTCAGGGGTTTCAGCAATGCCCCCCCGACACCCACAACCAATCCCAAGAGTGGGGGATAATGGCCTTGGCCATGCCCACCCCCACCATGCACAGCCAGCCCAGCAGTGACCACGGAGCTGCTGCAGGAAGCACCCCAGGCTTTCCCAGCTGGGGGAGGGGGGGCCTCAGGCCTCGGCCATGGCCCTTCTCCCCAACACGTGCAGCCAGCCCAGCAGCAACCACCGAGCCACCACAGGAAGTACCCTAGTCTCTCCCAAGCAGGGGCAGTGGGGGGCCTGGGGCCTTGGCCACACACCCCCCAACAAGTGCAACCAACCCAGCGACGTGCAACCAACCCAGCGACGTGCAACCAACCCAGTGATAACCACCAAGCTGCAGCAAGAAGGGCCCCGAGTTCCCAAGCTGGGACAGTGAGGGGCGAGGACTTTTCCACACCCCCTGACATCTGCACCCAGCCCAGTAATGACCAAGCCACCGCTGGAAGCCCCCCAATCTCCCCTATGGGAATGAGGGGGTGCCACAGGCCTCAATCCGGCTCCTCCTCCTCCCTCCTTCCATCCCATTTCTTTCCTATTTCCCCTCTCCCCCTCCCTCCCAACTGCTCCACAACATCCTAGAATGTAAAAAATAATATTAATAAAATTTAATTTTCTTTAACAAATAAATAATATAATAAAATAAAAATAAAAACTAAAAGAAAAAAAATCTAAAAGTTTTGTCTTATTATTATTAAAGGCAGACTACCCAAACTGCAAAACCTTCTGGGAAAAAATTGATACCACAGTCATAGGTGTAAAAGCCCTGAGTCAGGGCTCAGCATATTCAGTTAATGATAACTGAATATAAGTCTGGCAACCAAGTCATTTCTGCAAAAAGGAAGCAAATGAAAACATTAAATAATCAAGCAAATTTCCAAGTACGATCACAATAACCACACATTAATTAGGTAAAGTTACTCATACCTGAAAAGTGTTTTATAAAAGCATAAAGAATACTTATAGATGCATTTCATTAGAATTCTAAATATTCAAAGGAAAATCTCTATCCTTCCTTTTTTTTTTTTTTTTCCTTTTTGTCTTTTTTCGTGACCGGCAACGGATCGCAACCCCCAGTGTCGCGCCCATACCGGACCGGGACCAGCAACGGGATCGCAACCCCCAGCGTTGCCCCCGCACCTCGCTCAGCCAGTGACCAGCCGGTCTGTATGTGGGATCCGAACCCTTGGCGGGAGCGCCGCAGCACTTCCCAAGCAGTGCACTGTAGCAGTGCGCCACCGGGCCGGCCCTCTATCCTTCCTTTTAATAGAAGTATAAGCACTATAAGAATTCATATCCACTTCTGTTCATCATTGCTAATACAGCTGTATCATTCTAGTAATTTTTTCTATTTCAAATTACATAAAGAGGTTGAACTGCAATAATCTTTTTCAGTCAAGTTTTTCCAGCTGCGTTGGCATTTTGGGATACTGGTGGGATAAAATACAAAAGAAGTTGAAGACATGATCCCTGTCTCAGGAGGAGCTGAAAAGCCACAATTCCACCCATAATTCTAACTGCTCCCCACTCCACACCTGGGGATAAAGGCATATTGCTAAACTGAACAGCTTCCAACCAAGCCTAGGCTTATACATTACATTGAGAAGGAAGGTACTTTGTCTTCCAGTCCCTCTGAGTAGTCTAAACAATGAGACAGTTTAGAAATCAGCAAACTCAGGGCCGGCCCGGTGGCGCACTGCTATAGTGCGCCGCTTGCGAAGCGCGGTGGTGCTCCCGCCGAGGGTTCGGATCCCACATACAGACCGGCCGCTCACTGGCTGAGTGAGGGGCGGGAGCAACACCGAGGGGTGCGATCCTGTGGCCGGTCCCGGTCTGGTACGGGCGCGACACTGAGGGTTGCGATCCGTTGCCAGTAGACAAAAAGGAAAAAAAAAAAAGAAATCAGCAAACTCAGTCTGACCCAGACAACTGCTGAGCTGCTTTTTAGGGGCTTGAAGGCCAGTTAGGCAAATGACTTCCATACTCCAGCCCTCTCCTGAAAGAGGCCTACTGCCGGCACATCCTCAACCTCACTAGAACTGATCCCCCCACACACACACACACACACGCACACATACACCATTTCATTCCCAGCAATTCCCTACCCTAGAAGGATCTCTGGCATTTAAGGTAACCAAACCTCAATAAAACTAGGTAAGTTGAAAAAGCACAAGCACTCAAGTGGCCTAGGTTCTAATAAATTCCTAGGAAAAATTGGCAAATCTTTGTTCTAGTAAGTAAAAGCTGTCTCAAAATCTTTTATTTGTAGTGCATCTCAGTATTATCTTTTATAAGCTAAATACCTGACTGACTAATGTGCAACAGCCTGCTACATACACACACCCTGAAAGAATACATAAGAAACTGGTAACAGTGGTAGAATCTAGGATGAGGAACCGGGTGGCTAGAGAAGACATGTAGAAGGAGTTTCACCTTTCACTCCATACCCTCTGTGGCTTTCGAATTTTGTTCTGTGTGTATATATCACCTATTGAAACGAGTCTTTCTGACTAAACAGCCCTAAGAAGAGTGTGAAGAAACTTCAGCATCCTCACGCAAGCATTCCCTTATTTTTCATGGAGTTTCTTCTTTCTCCTTTTTCATCTTCCTTTTCTCTCTTGTCTCAAATTTTCTTTGGGTCCTTTCAGACCAACCTCTTACAAAGATTATAGTACTTTCTTTTATCTCCATCTTTACATTATTTAAACCAACTTAAGGGCCGGCCCGGTGGCGCACTGGAGAGTGCGCCGCTTGGGAGCGTGGCGGCGCTCCCGCCGAGGGTTCGGATCCCATGTGGAGACCGGTTCCCGCTCACTGGCTGAGTGCGGTGTGGGCGCGACACCGAGGGTTGCGATCCCGTTACCGGTCAGTAAAAAAGACAAAAAGGAAAAAAAAAAAAACCCAACTTAAAATTACTTAAAACAATTTTTTCTAATAAACACTCACCATCCCATTCACAGTCAAAGGAAAGAAGGTGGTTTCATGGGATGTTACTGGTTTGTTTGCTTGCTTACTTGTAGTGACAGAGGTAGGAAAGAGTAAAGGAGAACCAGGAAAATAGGAGAGATAACAAGGGCCCACACATCTGGTTCCCTCCCATCTCTCCACCATCTCCCACCACTCTCCCCCACCACTGGCCTCCAGCTGAAGTGGCCTACTTCCTGTTTTTCTTCCATGCCAAGCTCATTTCCATCTTGGGGCCGCTGTATTGTTCTTTCTTCTGCCTTGCCATCCAGGGACCACCCATCGAAATTTGCCAAAACCCCCACTCTCAGTTATATTACGCACTTATTTTCTGCCTAGCACTCACTGCTAAAACCTTCATATTCACTGATTTGTTTGCTCATTTACTGTCTCCCTACATTTGTATCATATGCTCCACAGAGCAAGGGCTTTCATTCTGTCTTGTTCACCACTGTGTCCCCAGAACAGCATCTGGCCTGGAAGCAGGCACTCAATAAAAGTTCAGGAAGGAATAAATAAACAAATGAATGAAAAAAATGAACTAATGGCTTTCCCTATTCAAAGGGTTAAGAAGCAAAGGCTTCAGTAAGGAAAGCAGGGGAAAAGACTGTGGACATGTTACTTTAGGGTAGAAATTCTCAAAGTAGATTCAAGGAAATTTTCTTGGGTGTTGAGAGGATTTCACTCAGAAAGTTGACTTCAGTATATGTTTCCTTACTAAATTTTAAACTGGAGGATTTTATTTCCAAACTCGACTTGTCACTCTTCTTTTACCTACATATTATCTTATTTGCCTGTGATGGTTCCTTCATCCTGTTTCACATGCTGACTACTATAAATCAAATGCTTCAAGACCCAGCACCCAAAACTTTACACCATGTTTCTTAAATCTTAACCTAGATAGAAAGTAAAAGGATGATGACAGGAAAATGTTATGACCATACTTTATCAATCTCCATCTCCAAATTACCTACTCTAATATTAACTTTAGAATCCAGATTTGACATACATTGTTGGCTACGATCCACTATCAATAAGTTATTAAAACAGTAACTACCACTTGACTATAGCTTGTTTATATATTTATTTATGTATTAATAAAAGGTTCCAGGATACCAGCAAAATTAAAGTCCTTTGCCCTTAGGTACTGCAACACTAGGGCTGGGAATCAGTACATTATATCAATCACCCAACACAAGTCCTGTGAGACACAAGTCCTGTGAGACACCCTCACAAGTCCTGAGAGGCACAGACTCTCAAGTTCAATGTCTGTAAGAAATCCTAAGTCATAGAACTATCTGACAAGATTCAGAAAAGATTTACAACCTAATGCGCATACACTCCATTGGGCTGATACTCTATCAGACACTCTGTCACTAAGACACTGGAAATAAGGACTGGGAGAATTCTCTGAAACATACTTATCAATGCATTATTGGTAGACACCAGCATTCAGTGTGTGTTGGCTATCAGCTCCTTCAATAGACTATAAGCTTCTTGAAAGCATGCACTATAGGGGTTCATTCATGCATTCACACATTCAACAACTAATAATGAGCATCTTTATATTCTAAGCACTGAGGATACAGAAATGAATAAAACAGACAAAAATCCCCATCCTCATGGACTAGCTTGCAGTCTAGTGGGAGGAAAGAGGCAATGAACAAATGAATACATAGTATGTCTGGTGTTGATATGTGCTGCCAAGAAGCTTAGAGACACAAATGACGATGGACTAGTGTTTTTATATAGGGTGATCATTAAAGACATGTCTGATAAACACCTAAAGTGAGGAAGTAAGCCATGCAGCTAGTATGAGGGGAAACAGCATGGAGGCTGGAAGATGTTGGCTGGACGAAAGGGATGAGAAAGAGGGAAAGTGGCAAGAGATGACGTCAGAGCCATGGCAGGGACCTCATCATCCAGGGCCTTGGAAGTCACAGTTAAGACTTTGGATTTACTCTAAGACAGAACACTATTGGAGCAACGCAATAATAGTTGACACAATAATAGTTCAGTGACCTGATTTGACAGTGTTAGAAGAATCATTCTAGTAGCTGTGGAAGATAAGACTAGAGGAGTAAGGGCAGAAGCAGGGAGACCAGTAAGGAAAACATGACAATAGTCCAGGCAAAAAGCAATAATGGGTTAGGCTAGAAAAGCACAGGGAAGGTTGAAGAGATATGGTTAGATTAGATATAAGATTAGATATAAGAAACGGAAAAGTCAAAGATGACTCCAAGGTTCCTAACCCAAGCAACTGGTAATATGCAGATTTCTTTTACAAAAGAGGGAACACTGTAGGAGAAGCAAGTTTTTGTTGCTATTTGTCTTATGGTACATGGAATCAAGAATTCAGCTTGAGCATTTGAAGCTTGAGATGTCTATCAAATATCCAAATGGAAATATTGAGTAGACTGCAGGATATTCAAGTCTTGATTTGAAGAGAGAGGTCAGGGCTACAAATAGACATTTGAAAGTAATCAGTGTGAAGATGGTATTTAAAGATGGGGCTGGTATTTAAAGATCATCTATTGAATGGGGGCGGGGAGAAGAGGCTCAAAGATTGTGCCCTCACGCACTGCAATGAAGAAATCAGGAAAATGAGGAGGAATCTACAACAGTACTAAGGAGCAACCAGAAAGGGAGGGAAGAACTAGAGAGATGCCCTAGAAGCACAGTGAAGAAAGTGTTTCAAGAAGAAAGGAACGATCAAGTAACATGAGGATTGAGAACCACTGGATTTGGTAACCTGTAGGTTATCTTGAAGACTGGCTTCAGCAAATGATAGAAAAAAGTGCCTAACTGGAATGACTTTAGGAGAGAAGGGGAAGAGGAGAAGTGAAGACAATGATTACAGGAAAATTTTGCCATGAAAGGAAAGAGAGAAATGGGATGGTAGCTAGAGGCAATATGGGGTCAAGGAAGCATTTCTTTTTTTTCTAAGATGGGAGATATCACAGCCTTTTTGCCTTGGGAATGATAAAGTTGAGAAGGAGAGACGGGACAACTATAGGAGTGAGGTCACTGGGTAGGCAGGAGTGGAAGGGCACAGATACATGGGTTGACTTTATGAAGGACCATGGCCTTATTTATCTGTGTATTCCCAAGGTTTTGCACAGAGACTAGTCCATAGTAGGGCTCTCAAAAAAATATACGCAAGGGGCTGGCCAGTTGGCTCAGCTGGTTAGAGCACAGTGTTGATGACACCAAAGTCAAGGGCTCAGATCCCCATACTGGCCAGCCTCCAAAAAAAAAAAATAAGTATGCTAAAGGAATGCATAAGCAAATGTATTCTTAAACAAGGGCCCTTCTTTTTTGCAGTAGAGTGTGAAGAAAGACATATATTGCTTCACACACAGTAGATACGTAACACTATTTCTATTGAGAAATGAGGTTCACCCAAAAGCAAAAAAGTAAGATTAGGTCAAGGAGTGGTAAAAAAGAATAGAGACTGCAGTATGACTTCAAACCAGAATTCACATCTTGGGAAGGAGGCAGAAAAGGATGTAATGGAAGAAATGACTGACTAACTGGTATCAGGCAGGCAGAAGGGGAAGGGGGAAAAAAAGCCTCCAAGAAAGAATTTGAGAAATGAGGCACAGAAATGTCCAGTCAAATGATTGGATCAATGCACCCAATCACAATCTTAGAGCAATGTAATATTAGACAATGACCGAGATATGCTACAAAATGACTCCCCAACCAGTCTGGGATCTAGAAGAAGCCCTTTGTCATGGTTATCACCTCTGGGATTGCCACCTGTGCCTCATTCTCTTCTCTAGAGCCTGCTGGAAAATATCTGCAGTGACGTACTCTTACCTGTTCCGCTTGGCATTTTACAAACACTCAGGCCACCAGAGTCTCTGCCCACTGAGGATCTCCAATGTCAATCATCTCCCCATTCAACCTGGTGAGCTCAAGGATCTGAGAAAATGAAAAGCAGCTCCCATTTGCCAAGAGATGCAGGGCTCCTAGTGGAAAACAAACAAACCTAACACCCTACGGACAGTTTCAGTTTTTCTTCTTAAATACAGTTTTAATGCACGGGGAAGTCTAACTGACATGGTCCTATTAGTGCTCATTTTGGGGGCAAAAACAAAATCTTTAGGAGCAATTTTAACTTTCCCAGGCACTGTGATATCATTTGATATACATTCTGTGTCATCAGCCTTTCTAAGTGTATTTCACACTCCTAGATATTTCAACTGTCTAAAATGCCTATTTCTAAAACTCCCCCACCCCACCTACTGTGAGAGAACACAGAGAACAAACAAGCCCACCCCTAGTGTCTCTCACTTCTCATCACAAAGGCTCCAAAAAATGAAAGGAGTGGGGGAAGAGGAAAAATCTCACTGGAAGTGCTTTTGGAAGGCAAAGTTGAATAATATAACAAAGATGAATGTCATATTACCCAGTTCAGGATAATAAAATCTTACTCAAGAAATAAGTTTCAGTTTTCTATACTGTTTAAAATAAAGTATCAGTCGAAGATATGGCATATTAAAAAATATAATTGGGAGAGTGTGGTGCTGGTAACACTAAGGTCAAGAGTTCGGATCCCCTTACCAGCCAGCTGCCAAACAAACAAATATATCAATTTATATTTATCTGCTAATCCTTGTTTTGTAGGGCCAAAATCTTGTTTTGAGTATGAGAGTACTATCAATTTGCAAATTGTCTTTCTTTCATATACCACACCCATAATGAATGACCTGTTTTCCAGTCCTAGTTTCTATAAAGAACAAAAACCTGAAAACATACATGAAGTAATCTATGTACTGAGTCCTTGTAGACTTTTAAGACTCCCTCCTCAATTTTTTCCAGTTTACTTATCCATATAATTGAGAAGTAACTTCTTTTAGTGGCTTGCATTTATGGAATCTTTCCAAAGCATTTGAAATACTTCTCACAAAACTGTTCTTTTTGAACTCAAATTTCACTGGCTTATGCCATACTTAATTAAATTGCATGATTACAGTAACAAGTACAATGAACATAAATGGATACAGGAATAAATAAAACTGACTTAAGCACATAATTCAATGGCAGGGAAGCCATATGATTGGGGTATACCAGACCCAGAGGCCTGCCAAGTAACACCAATATTCAGTGCACCAAGTTCATTAAAGTAGAGGTTGATTAAGAGACTATCCACTGTACATCAAATTCAAAGTACTGTAATAAATATGTTAGTTATCACTAAGGCCCAAAACTTAAAGATTTTCATTTATCAAAATGTCAATAACAATTACCGGAACTTGTAAGTGGGGCATTTTTCCTGTTAATTCTTATTCATCAACAGGAAAAGTAGCCAAAGTTTGAAGGAAAGGGAACTCATTTTCATCATGTTGTTGGCTGTTTGTTCTTCCATTTCTCCCACTAGACTCTAAGCTCCTGCATGTCTGTCTCCTTCATAACTGTATCACAGAACCTGACAGTCAGTGAGTGCTCAATAAACTTGCTAACTATGTTCACACATCCTAACTTAGATCAGAATTTCAGCCACTCTCACTGCTGCCCTGTAAATAGTTTTCTGTGGCTGAAAAAACAGAACACAAGACGGTTTGATCCATGGCCTATTATCTTCTAATACTTTCATCTCTTTTTCTTCACATTGTATGTATGTTTCTTGACACTGGTTAATTAAATTTATAAATCAGGATCCTGTTTATACTTATGTTACTATTATATTAATGCTAACAGCAATATTCTGTAAACTAGTCTATCTTGCCTGTTTTTTTGGGTTTTTTGATGGTTGGCAGGTTTGGGGATCTAAACCTGTGACCTTGGTATTCCAAAGCTGTGCTCTAACCAACTAAGCTAACTGGACAGCCATTCTATCTTGATTAAAGCCATTAGTGCCCATTAAAAAATAAAATTGGGTTGAATGTCCTATTAAGCTTGAATTTCACATTCCCACAATGTGTGGCAGCTAATACTTCCAGTCTCTGGCACATCTACTGAGAACATAAAAGTTCTCCTGGAACTAACGAATTACTTCCCTTCCAATACAATTATATAATCTGAGAGTTGAACAGCACCCTAGAGATTATTTTGTGATCCAAAACCCTCCCAATTAAGGGATCCCATCTAAAACTACTCAACTTTTTTGGCAGGGAGGAATGCTTATCTTTAAATCCCACATGGACAGTGCTGCACCCGTAGTAGGCTCTTTAATACATCCTTGATTAACTGAACTAAACAAGTTTAAACTGGGTCCATTTCATTGATTTTCTTGTTCTTCCCAGGCTTTAGCTGTAACACCCACTGATTCTATAATTAAAGATTTGCATGATTCTTCTGCTCATTAACCAATGTTCAAAAACAAATTCAATAAAAGAAACTCCATGATCAGTCAAATGTTTTAATACATTAAAGAAACTCGTTTTAACAGTTTAAAAATTTAAGCTTCTAAAAGGCAAGCCTTATGCCTGGTCTGACTTGCAAAAGACAGTGGAGTAACCTAAACAAGAATTAATGCTGCTAATGCCACTACATATAAAACTTTTAACAGAAAATAAAAAATCAAATCTTTGTTAGTTTACTTATGATCTATAGTTTCCAATTTATCCAAAATACATTTTCAATTTCTAGTATGATTTTTTTTTTAAACAAAGTCTTGCATCATTCATACAACTGAATTATACACACTCCTACTTATAATTGGGGTGCTCAGACTTAACCATAGTTAAGACATATTCTATGCTAATTAGTTTTCCCTCCACTTAACCTGTGATCCCATCTGATTTCCCATAATATGATATGATAATAAAGCCAACAAAGCCTCTGGAACAGTAAGTGCCACCAATAATTTTACTTCACTCAAGTATATATATTCCAAAACAGTACATAATTTACAACATGGCCCTGCTTAGTATCCCTATTACAATGCATCTATTTTAGGGACTTTTATAATATATGCTAGGAAACAAAGTATACATCTCCAAATCTCCTTTTCTTCTGTTTTGCTACAAGGGAGCACACATGCTATCCTTCAACAGCACAATTTGTGCTTCACTAATTTTCTTCAGGCAATAATTTAAATTCCCATTTCCTCCTAAATATCTCTGGACAGCAACTCCTGGCAGTCCATCTGTCTCTTTCATCACAGGTTCTTTTCATAACTAACGGGTCAAGTTCCTTTTCCCCATTTCAACAGGATGCACAGCCCCGCCACCACAGCCCACCGCTAAACGCTGGAATACAACATATTGAATTTCACTGTCCTTCATTGTTTCCAGTTTAACTGCCATTTTACCACCATACACACAAGAGAAATGCGTTCCCACAGGCATCTTATGAATTTCCAAAGCAGCTATTCTTTGTGGATTTACAAAACATGTGCCTTCTCTGAATTCCCTTCATCACCACAGAAACGGCTTTGGAAAACTGAGATTTTCTTTTTAAGTACCCTAAGCAAAAAGAAACTGATTCTAAAATATTTCTATTTTCCTAACAAACCTAATACTAAGGGTCTTCCTATAGGGCAGTGGAGGAAGGTCATGGCAAAGATCTTAAATTCCGCTTTTGATCTTCCCAATTAAATGAAAAATTTTCAGTCCACAAAGATTATTTTATCAAATATCCTTTCTTCTCAGGCTACACCATAAGGGCTACCCAGCATACTGTAAAATAGACAGCTGGCTCTGGCTTGTTCACAACGCCCTAAATCTTCCTACGACCCCTCTGCCCCGCGCACAAAGATTATTTTATCAAATATCCTTTCTTCTCAGGCTACACCATAAGGGCTACCCAGCACACTGTAAAATAGACAGCTGGCTCTGGCTTGTTCACAACGCCCTAAATCTTCCTACGACCCCTCTGCCCCGCTT
Source organism: Galeopterus variegatus (assembly GCF_000696425.1). Taxonomy (NCBI): domain Eukaryota; kingdom Metazoa; phylum Chordata; class Mammalia; order Dermoptera; family Cynocephalidae; genus Galeopterus; species Galeopterus variegatus. The sequence goes on along the minus strand of NW_007727811.1, from coordinate 246,248 downwards.
GGGCTCACAAGACACACATCATCCCTCGGCAAACCCCAAACATGCCAATGAAATGAACTACTTTTCTGCCACAAAGGCCGCTCTGCGCCTCGTGCACGGCGGCCTCTGCAAACATGTGCTGGGTTGACAAGAGCGGAGCTGCCCTTCCTAGACCAAAGCTGGGGAGGCCTGGGCCGAAAGCCACACTCTTCTCAACCCACTGCCTTCTCTCCGCGGCCACTCTCCCGGTGACAGGCGGCCGGCCCGAAGCGCCCTGGCCGCAGACTGACATCCCCCTCGGGCCGGAGCATCATGTACGGCCACGCTTAGACCCACTTCCCCTCCATCTCACGGGCCTTTTTTCTTCCCCCTCTTTTTCGCCTCAGAAAATTCCGTCGGAACCTCAGGCCGGCCGAGCGGAGCGGCCCGGCCCGCCGCCCGGGCACACCCTCCCCGGCGGCCGCGGCCCCCGAAGCGG
>NW_007727811.1:243096-245232 GCF_000696425.1 Galeopterus variegatus | reverse complement strand
CCCGCCGCCGTCGTCACGGCTGCCGTCGCCGTTCCCGCCACGGCCACCGCCCCCTCTACCGCCGCCACCCCCGACGACGACCGCGCCGCCATCTTGGGCGCGCTGCGTCATCGGCGTAAGGCCGCACGGGCCTGCGGGACTGTCGCGCGCTCGCAGCGCAGGCCGTGTTCGGGAATCGCGCCCTCCCAGTCCGCGCGGCGTAAAAGAACGTCCAGAATGAGGGGGGCCGCGCGACTCTAGGCGGCCGCTACGCCGGCCGCGTAGGCGTGGGGATGGTGGGGCGCGCGCGGAGGAAGCCAGGGGAGATGGGGTTCTAGCGGAAGAACTGCCCGGGCGGAGACTGGGGCATCCAGCCGCTCGGGTCAGCCGAGGGGAAAGCTGGGACTTGCCCAAGGTCAAGCCGCGAGTCTGCGGCCGAGGATGACCCAAGGTCATGCCGCCCGGCCCTAGTCCCTGCCCATCCGTCTGGGAAGGGGTGAGGGGGACGGTCCGAAAGAGAACATGGGGTGCAATTCGGCAAAACGGAGAGTGCAACTTGTCTGGGTTTAGGAGCCGCACGGAAATGAAGGAGGAGGGTAGGGGCGGGATGCATCGTGCACGTTACGCTGACAGCCTGAAGCTGTGGAAGTCTTTTGGGCTGGGGCTTGTCCATTAGAACAGTTGTTTATTTTGCTTTCCTTATTGGTGCTAAAAGCAAGTGTTTCTACTTAAGGAAAACAAGAGGGCCAGAAAGGAAGGGGATGTGTGTGTGTATGTAAATCATAATGTAAACATAATGAAAATCATAAAACATCATCGTTTCTGGCCGTAAACGGGGAGCATATATCGTGGATGTCAAACAGATTCTGCAGGAAAAGGTATACAGACAGACGCTCTCGAGAAGGGATAAAAGGGTTATGACCTGTGAATTCTCAGCAGCCCAGACCAAACCTAGTACTATGCCAATGCCCTAAACATACCGAAAATTCTGTGCAGCATTGGTCTGAATTGCTACTTACCCTTTTTGAATTTGCTTGTATTTAGCATAAGTCAAAAAAGATTAGGATTTGAAACAAACCTGGGTTGGACTCTCAATTACATCTTTTTGTTTTTGTCTTTTAAGCCTCCATAAAAAAAAGAGCTAATAAACCTGTTTGGCCCTGGCACATAGTAAGCAATCTACGGCAGCTAATATTTGATATTTCACTCAACCCTTGCCACATAGGTGTGGAATTTCAGTTCATTTTGGTTAATCCCCATGCAACAGAATTATCAAACTCTTGGTCATTTTGGTTGTCTTTCTAGCTTTCTCTTCTGTCATTATGTATCTGATTTAAAAGAAAGGAAAAAAAAAACCGAAAGTTCCATTTTTATAAATAGTATATGCGCATTGTAAAAATTTTAAGACTACAAGGGGTATAAAAAAAACTAAATCATGGATATCTTTGAGCATATTCTGTAGAGATTTGTATCCTGCTTTTTTTCCATCCTTTCCCCCCATGTCTTTAAGGTTTTTATACCATTTCTAATTACTCTTTATAGTTCATTGAAGAGATATACCATCCATTATTTTGCCATTTCCCCATTGTTAGAAGCTTAGCTTGTGTCCTGTTCCATTAGAATCACAGCAGTGAACATCCCTGTATATAAATCCTTGCCCCTATCTCAGATAGTTCCTCAAGATAAATGCCCAGGGGGTAGGAACATGTTCGTGTTTCTTGCTGCCGGTTGTCAAAGCCTTCTCAAAAAAGTTGTGCAGGTACAGTACTAGAGAGCTGCACTGTACTGTCTGCCACTTTCTTAAGGTTGAGAGCAGAACTGCAAGTGGCATTCTAGGTGTTAGTTAAGTTAGGTTGTAAACTCCTTGAGGCTGGAGACTGTCATTTACATTTACATCTCCACCTCTTAGCAGAGGGCCTTGTCCAAAATAAGATTTCAATAAATATGAATAAATGGATGGAGGTTTTCTATTGATTTCCAAATCTTTCCCCTAACTTTTTATGGGCCTGTTAATTTTTTATTTTTTTAAAAGATAACCGGTAAGGGGCCGGCCCGGTGGCGCACTGCTATAGTGCGCCGCTTGGGAAGCGCGGTGGCGCTCCCGCCGAGGGTTCGGATCCCACATACAGACCGGTTCCCGCTCACTGGCTGAGCGAG
>NW_007727811.1:218145-242974 GCF_000696425.1 Galeopterus variegatus | reverse complement strand
CACCGAGGGTTGCGATCCCGTTGCCGGTCCCGGTCCGGTACGGGGGTGACACTGAGGGTTGCGATCCGTTGCTGGACACGGAAAAAGACAAAAAAAAAAGATAACCGGTAAGGGGATCTTAACCCTTGACTTGGTGTTGTCAGCATCACACTCTCCCAAGTGAGCTAACCGGCCATCCCTATATAGGGATCTGAACCCATGGCCTTGGTGTTATCAGCACCACACTGTCCCAAGTGAGCCACAGGCCGGCCCTTTTATGGGCCTGTTTAGTTTCAAGACCCCACAAGATCACTCCCAGATCCCTTGCCTGAGTACAAATAACCTTTTTTTTTCCTTCAGGAAGCATTAACCAAGGGATCCTATCCTTTCCTTGAATACAATGGGTAAATAGTAGATTTAAATTTATTAAAAATTATACTTATTAGGGCCAGCCCGGTGGCACACTGGAGAGTGTGCCGCTTGAGAGCACGGCGGCGCTCCCGATGACGGTTCGGATCCCATGTGGAGACCAGTGCCCGCTCACTGGCTGAGCGTGGTGCGGGCGCAACACCAAGGGTTGCGATCCCGTTGCTGGTCCCTGGTACAGGCGTGACACTGAGGGTTGCGATCCCGTTACCGGTCAGTAAAAAAAAAAGACAAAAAGGAAAAAAAAAAATTATTAACATACAAGGGTACTTCTTAAAGTTTATGGAAAAAAATTGAATTAAAAGAGAATAGTGGGCTGGCCAGTTAGCTCACTGGGTTAGAGTGGTGCTGATAACACCAAGGTCAAGGGTTCAGATCCCAGTACCAGCCAGCCATCAAAAATAATAATAATAATAATAATAATAATAATATGAATCCTTCCAAGAGCTTTTTGAAGACCCCTCTTTTTATTCCAGTTAAGTACTTATATAAAAGTACTGTAAGAAAAGACTAATAAGTATAATGTTACCTGTTCCCCTATGTCCTCATCAGAGTAAGATACTTATTCAGTTTCCTATGCCAGAAACCCAGGCCTTCATCCAATGGATAATCACCTCTATTGCTCTGCCTTTTTGACATCCTCAGCTTCAGCCCCTTCCCATCTTGCCCTCTGCCATTACTTCATTAGGACTCTCCCTCTTGCGTGAACTGTGACCTTCCATCTGGTCTTCTTGGCTTCCATCCAGCCCCCTTCAATTCCATCCACCCACTGCAGCAAGAGGAATCCTTCCTGACTGCAAATCTGATTAAGTCATGTTCTTTATTAGAATACTCCTCAGTGCTTTGAAGAGAAAAATTTAAACCCAACCAGGAAATATGAGACCTTGCAGGAGCTGGGCCCCTATCAACCTCACCCCTCCCCTCATTTCCTATTTTCTAGTCATTCTAAACTACTTAAAATTGCTCAAAACTCTAGTCAACCTTCCAAGTCTTTGAACATGCTTTCCCTGCTCTTTGTCCCTCCCCTTCCTTTCACCCAGAGAGAGGTCAAATCATATTTATCCCTCAAAACTCAGTTAAAAGTCACCTCCTTTAGGAAGCCCTCCCTAACTGCCTCTGTGCCTCCTAGTGGCCTGGGTTTGTCTTGATTTATCACATTATTTGTCACACAGTGTTGTCGTTGTTTTCTTGCTGGTCTCCCCTCCACATTTCACACTTTTTGATGGCAGGGTCTGTGTTTCAGTTAACCTCGCTTACTTCACTCAGCAGTTATCCCAGAGCCTGTCATAGAACACAGCTTAAAAAAAACCTTTGTTGGGGCCGAACCCGTGGCTCACTCGGGAGAGTGCGGTGCTGGGAGCACAACAACGCTGGAGCGCCGAGGCCGCGGGTTCGGATCCTATATAGGGATGGCCAGTGCACTCACTGGCTGAGCATGGTGTGGGCGACACCAAGCCAAGGGTTACAATCCCCTTACCGGTCCCAAAAAAAAAAAAAAAAAAAAAACCTTTGTTAAGTGAAGGAACAGCTATTGCCCTTTCAGAACCTACTCTTTAGTGTACAGCCCAATCACTTGTGCAGTATGGAATGAGACTAACTTGTCTAAAGAAACACCCCCACGTAACACACCTAAAATCTGTCTTCTTAATGAAGATCACACTGCATTCTCCTGATCCCACATTTCAGGAACCATCTTTAGTCACTTCTTAGGGTAAATCCTGGATGAAATGGTGAATAAAATATAGAAGATTGATTTTCACAGGTTTTTTATTCCACCCTGCTCCTTTAACATGCCTCTCCTCCCACCTCCCAGGCCTACCTTGTCGCGTCCCATCAATCCCCCTAGGAGCTCCTCCTTTTTCTGATCTTTGCTTTTGTATTAGTTACCTTTTGCTACATAACAAGTCTTCCCAAAACATAGTGGCTTAAAACATGAATCATTGGGCCGACCCCGTGACGCACTCGGGAGAGTGCGGCGCTGGGAGCGCAGCGACGTTTCCGCCACAGGTTCGGATCCTATATAGGAATGGCCAGTGCGCTCACTGGCTGAGCGCGGTGGGAGCAACACAAAGCCAAGGGTTGCGATCCCCTTACTGGTCACGAAAAAAGACAAAAAAAAAAAAAAAAAAAAAACATGAATCATTTACTATTTCTCATGGTTTTGTAAGTTAAGAATCCTGGAGTGGCATGGCTGAGTAGTTCTGGCTTAGAGTATCTCATGAGGTTGCAGTCAGATATTGGCTGGGGCTGCAGTCATGTGAAGGCTTGACTGGAGCTCAGGGATCCATTTCCAAGGTGGCTTTCCTATAGCTGGCAGTCTGCAGGAGGCCTCAGTACCTCTTCATGTGGGCTTCTCCCTGGGGCTACTTGAACATCTTCATGACATGGTGCTGGGATTCCCCCCAGAGTGAACAATACAAGATTCCAAGACTGAACTACAATGTTATGACCTAGCCCCAACAGTCACTCTCTATCAGTTCCACAGCTTTCTCTTGATTGCATAACTCAGTCTTGGTTAGATGCAGGAATAGATTACACAAAAGGCATGAGTGGCAGGAAGCAAGGATCATTGGGGGCCATATTAGAAGCTGCCTACTACACCTCCCATAAAAGTTACCTGGTCTGTGGTTCATTCATTTATTGCCCATATATCCCTGGCAGTGTGCTTAATAGAAGTGAGGGAGATAATTCTTTTTTTTTTTTTTTCCCCAAAAGATGACCGGTAAGGGGATCTTAACCCTTGACTTGGTGTTGTCAGCACCACGCTCACCCAGTGAGCCAACTGGCCGTCCCTATATGGGATCCGAACCCGTGGCCTTGGTGTTATCAGCACCACACTCTCCTGAGTGAGCCACAGGCCGGCCCTGAGGGAGATAATTCTTGAGGGGAAGAGGTTCTCTCTTCTATAGGTGAGAATGGGTGGTAATAGATTTAAATTTTTTAAAAGCCTAATATGTCATTCTACTAAAATGTCTAATTTTCTAAAAGTCTTATAGAGTAAAGCTCTAATAAATATATTTCAAGTCCCAGGACAGGTCTTACGGGCAATTTTTGAATAGTTGGGAAATTGGACATGCTAACTCATCCCTTCCATGGGGTCAGCCACAAGTTTTGGCCCATTCCTCCCATCTATTTTGATGCCACTATATTTACCACTATATGGTTCCTATCTGCTTCAGAAATGGAATACTATCAGAGATAAAGAGAGACATTTCAAGAAAATCTCACAATCATGAATACATATCGACCTAAGCATAGATCTTCAAAATACATGAAGTAAAAATAGAACTAAACGGAGAAATATACAAATCCACGATCTTAAATGGAGACTGTATTGCCCCTCCTTCAGTAATTGATAGAACAACTCAACAAGAAAGGAAGAATATCAAAGATCTGAACTCTATCAATCATTTTTACCTAATTGATATTAATAGAGCACTATACCCAATAAGTATAGAATATGCATTTGTTTAAAGTACACATAGAACATTCACCAAGATAAGATCACCAGCATGGCCATAAAATAAACCTCAAAAATTTTAAAGGACTGAAATCTTGTAGAATACATTCTTGGAAAAAAAGGACTTAAATTAGAAAATGACAATAGAATATCTAGAAAAGCCCCAAATACTATAAATTAAATCTACTTATACATAACCCATGGGACAAAGAGGAAATCACAAATGAAATTATAAAATATTTCCAACTGATACCAGTATTTGTGGGGTTCAACTAAAGAAGTGCTTAGAAAGAAATGCATAGCTTATAGTTTTGAATGTTTATATTAGGAAGGAAGAAGGACTTAAAATCAATTATTTAACTTTCCACTTTAAGGAGCTAGAGAAAAACAAGTAAACCCAAATCAAGGACAGGAAGAAATTAACAAAGAGAAGAATTCAATGAAGTAGAAAGCAAACAGTAGAGAAAATTAACAAAGCCAGAAGTTGGTTCTTTGAAAAGATCAGTAAAATTTTTAAAATATGAGCAAGACTGATAAAGGAAAAAAGAGAGGAAAAGACAAATTACCAATATTCGCAATGAAAGAGGGGATATACTACATACCCTACAGTCATCAAGAGTAATAAGGAAATATTATTAAAAACTTTGTGCCAATAAATTCAACGATTAGGGTGAAACAAATTCCTAGAAAAAAAAGCAAAATTTACCAAAAATGACACAAAATGAAATCAAAAATTGAAAAAGCTGTTTAAAAGTCTTCTTTAAAAATTGAATTTGTTGGGCTGGCCCGGTGGCGCACTGGAGAGTGCGCCGCTTGGTAGTGTGGCGGTGCTCCCGCCGAGGGTTCGGATCCCATGTGGAGACCGGTTCCCGCTCACTGGCTGAGCGTGGTGCGGGTGCAACACCGAGGGTTACGATCCCGTTACTGGTCAGCAAAAAAAAAAGACAAAAAGGAAAAAAAAAATTGAATTTGTTAAAAACCTTCTCACAACTTCAGTTAATAATGTATCAAAAAAATAATGTGTCAATACTGGTTTTGAAAAATGTACCATATTAATGTAAGATGTCAATAATAAGGGAAACTGGATGTGGGATACATGGGAACTCTCGGTATATCTTCACAACTTTTCTGTAGATCTAAACTTATTCTAAAATAAAAGATCCACTAAAAACCTCCTACAAAGAAAACGTTAGTGCTAGGAGGTATCATTGGTGAAATCTATCAAACATCCAAGAAAGAATTAATACAAATCATACACAAACTTTTTCAGAAAATAGAGGAGGAGAGCTGGCCAGTTAGCTCAACTGGTTAGAGTGTGGCCTTGTAACACCAAGGTGGCTCAAATCCCTGTATGGGCCAGTCACCAAAAAAAAAGAAAAAAAAAACCTTTCAAAATTTGGGCCGGCCCGTGGCTCACTCGGTAGAGTGCAGTGCTGATAACACCAAGGCCACGGGTTCGGATCCCATATAGGGATGGCCGGTTGGCTCACTGGGTGAGCGTGGTGCTGACAACACCAAGTCAAGGGTTAAGATCCCCTTACCGGTCATCTTTTAGAAAAAAAAAAAAAATTTATGAGACCAATATAATCCTGATAATGAAATGTGATACAGACATTACAATAAAAAAGTTATAGAACTATATCCCTCATGAACACACACACACACACACACACACACACACACACACACACACACACACACACATATATCCTGAACAAGATATCAGTAAATAGAATTCAGATACATATACACAGTGAAATATATTATGACCAAAGAGTGTTATATAAGAGTGTAAGTTTAGTTTAACTTTACAGAAGTCAAACAACAAAATAAACCACATTAGCAGACTAAAAGAACAACTAACTATACGATCATCTTGATCCTGGAAAAGCACTTGATAGAAATTTTTAAATAAAATAATTTTTTCATAATTGAAACTCTCAAAAAGCTGGGAATAGAAGCAAACTTTCTCATCCTGACAAAGGACATCTGTGAACAACAGCTAACATAGCTTGAACATCCCTAATCCAAAAATCCAAAATCCAAAACTTTTTGAGTGCCTACAAGATGCTCAAAGGAAATGCTCATTAGTATTGGAAATGTTTAACTAAGTATCTGCAAATATTCCAAAATCCAAAAAAATCTGAAATCCAAAACACTTTTGGTCCCACGTATTTTGGATAAGGGATACTCAAAGTGTATCATACTTAATGGTCAAAGAATAAATGCTTCCCCATTAAGATCAGAAACAAGGCAAGTATATCAGCTCCCACCCCTACTATTAAACATTGTATTAGAGATCTTAGCTTAGTGAAATAAAACATGAAAAATAAATATAAGGCATAAAGATTGGAAAAGAAGTAAAACTGTCACTATTCACAGACAACATGATTGTGTAAGAAGAAAATCCAAAGGCAGGTACACCCAAAATACTACTATTAATAAGTGAAATCAACAAGGTGAAAGGATTCAAGGTCAATACATACAAATTAGATATATTTGTATATGCTAGAAAGAAACAACAGAAAAATTTAAAACAAAATACCATTTACAATAGCATGAAAAATTTCAAATACCTGGGAATAAACCTAACAAACATTGTGTAAGATTTGAATACTGAAAATTACAAAATATTGCTGAGAGAAATTAAATAAATAAATACCATGTTCATGGTTTAAGAAACTAAGTATTAGACAGATGTCCATTCTCCCTAAATTGTTATATAGATTCAACACAATTCCTATAAAAACTTAAGCAATTTTTTTGGAAGAAGCAAGCAGAATGATTCTAAAATGCATATGCAAATGAAAAGGATCTAAAATAGCTCCAAAAATCTTGAAAAAGAACAGAGAGAATTTATATTACCTAACTTCAGTACTTATTATTTATTTATTTATTTATTTATTTTATAAGACGACTAGTAAGGGGATCTTAACCCTTGACTTGGTGTTATCAGTACCACACTCTCCCAAGTGAGCCACAGGCCGGCCCAGTACTTGTTATTTAGAGCACAGTGTTGATAATACCAAGGTCAAGAGTTCAGATCCCCTTGCCAGTCAGCCACTAAAAAAAAAAAAAAACATAAAGTGACAGTAATCAGGACAGTGTAATATCGGTGTAAGGATAAACTAATAGATCTAGAGAACAGAATAGAGAACCCAGAAATAGACCCACACTTTATGGTTATTATGTTTTCAACAAAGACACCAGAACAATCCAATGAAGAAAGAACAAACTTTTTAACAGATGGTGCTGGAATAAAAGCTGTCCATATGGACAAAAATGAACCATGACTTTTACCTCATACCCTACACAAAGATTAATTCAAGATGGATCATAGACATTAACATAAAAATTAAGCCATCAAGACTTTTGTGGAAAACAGAAGGTATCTTCATGACTTAAAAAGTAGACAAGTCAATGGGCTGGCCAGTTGACTCACTTGATTAGAGTGGTAGAGTGAGAATCAATCAAGATAGCAGAATAGACGGTCCACAGTGTCACTCCGTACCACAAATCAACCAAATTTACAACTATAAAAATGTAACATCAGCCAAGCCAGGTCTGCTGGAGCTCAGGGGAAGAGGAGGAGAGACCTATGGAGTTCGTGAAGGCGAGAGAAACTAGGATGAGAGAAAGAAAAAGCTGCTCTGAGCATTAAGGCTTGAGCTGCTGAGCACATGGAGCAGGAGCTGGCAGAAGCCGGAGCTGTGCCCTTCAGATGGAGTTACTTGGAGGCGGCAGGGGAGAAGAGGAACTGGGTGGTCCCCAGGACAGCAAGACCACTAATAAGGTTCCCATGGACCCACGCAGGAGCAAGGAGCCAAAACAACTGAAAAAAGGAGCCATTCAGGGCCGGCCCGGTGGCACACTGCTACAGTGCGCCGCTTGGGAGCGTGGCGGTGCTCCCGCCGAGGGTTCGGATCCCACATACAGACCAGCCGCTCACTGGCTGAGCGAGGTGCGGGCGCAACGCCGAGGGTTGCGATCCCGTTGCCGGTCCCGTCTGGTACGGGCGTGACACTGAGGGTTGTGATCCGTTGCCGGTCACGAAAAAAGACAAAAAGGAAAAAAAAAAAAAAGGAGCCATTCAGAGGCCAGTGAGTCATTGCAAGGGACCAATGCAGGGCCTGTCCCAGGGGAAGTGTTTGGAGCATGGGCAGTGGGGGAGACGTGCCCACCAGGGGAACACAGGGACACAGTAAGGACAGCTGATCTGCCCCCCAATCAGCACAGGTCCACTCAGAAGAGACTGGTCAGGAATGTAGAATTGCATGGGGTGCAGTTTGATGAAAAAACTCAGGCACTGATCAGAAATTCTGCAGAACACAGATCCACTGGGTCTCTGGAGAGATGGAAGTACCTATAAGGTCAACCATTAAACCCTGAGCTGCACAAAAACCTTCCCTAGGGAAACAGAAGCAAAGCAGCAATTTAAACAACCACACAGCTCAAGCACTGGTTCCCACAGGAAGTTCCCCCGTATTAGAAGTGAAGGACAAAAAATTAGTTCCGGCACAGGCACGCCACCAGCACCTTGGCGCCTACCTGGGAACTGGAGGCTTGGATCTGGGGACCGGACCCCACCCCCACCTCAAGGCAAACTGCACCAGTGCCTCAGGGCCACCCAGGGGCCTGAGGCAAGGAGAAGGGGACTGGACCTCTCTCCCACAACCAGGCACACTGAGCCAGCGCCTTGGGGCTCACCCAGGGACCCACAGTATGGAGTTGGGGACCAGACCACCCTCCCACAACCAGGCACAACATGCCAGCACCTCAGAGCCCACCCAGGGGCCTGAGGCAAGGAGAAGGGGAATGGTCCTCTCTCCCACAACCAGGCACACCACGCCAGTGCCTTGGGTCCCACCCAGTGACCCAAGGCATGGAGCCAGGAACCAGAACCTCCTCCCACAACAAGGCACACCATGCCAGTACCTCGGGGCCCACCCAGGGACCTGAGGCAAGGAGAAGAGGACTGGACCTCTCTCCCACAACCAGGGACACCACGCCAGTACCTCGGGGCCCACCCAGGGATCAGAGGCATGGAGAAGGGGACCAAACACACCCCACAACCAGGCATACCGCCAGTGCCAAGGAGCATGCCAAAAACAGCACCTCCACGTGGGTGGCCCACCACAGCCACCACAATAACCATGGCTGCTGCAAAAGCGGCTAGAAGCCACAACCACCACACAGATGGTCCACCAACCACTGGAGTGCATTGACACATGGAGAGTCATCAGCAGAGACCAAAGAAAGGAAGAGGATGTCTCCACAAAGCCCATTTCAGAGTGACAGAAGAAGCATCTGCTCTGTAATAATATTGAGGGAATCTGATCACATCTTTCAGCATTGGACAGATCATCTAGGCAACAAGTGAACTGAGTAACCATGATTCTTTCAGAAGGATAGAAGAAATCTAGGGCAATTAGATGGGGGCGGGGGAGGGAATGGGGGATGGGGCGAGGTTGGACGAGAGTCATAAAGAATAATTACGATTTGTAGCAATATATATGCTAGTAATATTGATTTAATCAACATATCTCAATGTTCAACCCCCAAAATATGTATAATTGATTTTGATTCAATAAATAAATTTTTTTTAAAAAAGAGAGTGATAGAGTGATGCCGATAACACCAAGTTCAGAGGTTCAGATCCCCGTACCAGCTAGCCACTGAAGAAGAAAAAAAAAAAGTAGACAAGTCAAGAAAGCAATAACCATAAAAGAAAATTGATAAATTAGACTCCTTTAAAACTAAAAATTTCTGCTCATCAAAAGACACCATTAATAAAATTGATAAGCCATATTGATAGGAAGAAAATATTTGCAAAACATATTTCTGATAAAGGACTATTATCCAGGATATGTGAGGAACTACTACAACTTGTTAACAAAAAGACAATTTTTAAAGTAGGCAAAAAGATAGCTCTTCAACAACAACAACAACAAAAGAACCTCAGCCCAAGTCTCACTCCTATTACAAAAATTAACTCAAAATAGATCACAGATTTAAATGTAAGATGTAAAACTTTTAGGAAAAAAAATAGAAAATCTCCAAGATCTAGTCTAGGCAAATTTCATAGACTTGACACCAAAAACATGATCCATAAAAGGGAAAGTTGATAAATCAGACTTCATCAAAATCTTAAAATTTTGTTTTATCAATGACCCTGTCAAGAAGATGAAAAGTCAAGCTACAGACTGGAAAAAAATATTTGCAAACTACATATCTGACAGAGAACAAGTATCTAAAGTATAAAAAGAATTTTCAAAACACAACAGTTAAAAAATAAATAATTCAATTAGAAAATGGGCAAAAGACATGAACAGACATTTCACACCAAGGAGGATATATGACAGCAAATAAGTACATGAAAAGATGTTCAACATCATTAGCCTTAGGGAAAAGCAAATTAAAACCACACAGATATCACTACACACCTGTCAGACTGGCTAAAATTGAAAACAGGGACAATCACTAAATTCTGGCAAAGATGCAGAGAAACTTGATCACCCATACATTGCTGGTGGGAATGAAATATAGTATAATCACTCTGGAAAACAGCCTGCAGTTTCTTTTAAAAGCTAAACATGCAACAACCATATGACCCAGTAATTGCACTCCTAGGCATTTATCCCAGACAAATTAAGATTTATGTTTACTCAAGAAGCTGTACACCAGGGGCCGGTCTGTGGCTCACTTAGGAGAGTGTGGTGCTGATAACACCAAAGCCACAGGTTTGGATCCCTATATAGGGATGGCCGGTTAGCTCACTTCATAGAGCGTGGTGCTGCTGATAACACCAAAGCCACAGGTTCGGATCCCTATATAGGGATGGCCGGTTAGCTCACTTCATAATAGCCCCAGACTGGAAGTAGCCTAAATGTTCATCAATAAGAGAAGGGACGAATAATGAAATGTTCATGCAATGGAATGCCATTCAACGATAAAATAAAACAAACTACTGATACATTCAACCATACAGGTAAATCCCAAAAACATTATGTTAAGTGAAAGAAATCAGTCATTTTTTAAAAAGTATATACTATGTAATTCCACTTATATGAAATCCAGGGCTGGCCAGTTAGCTCAGTTGGTTAGTATGGTCCAGGATTCCATCTCTGTACCAGCTCGTATAACTTCGTATAATGTATGCTATACGAAGTTATTACGCCTATATGGGATCCGAACCCGTGGCCTTGGTGTTATTAGCACCACACTCTCCCAAGTGAGCCACAGGCCGGCCCCTATAGTGTGGTGTTATAACACCAGGATCAAGGGATCCCCATACCAGCCAGCCAGACACACACACACATACACACACACAAAATGTTTACAAGATTTATAGAAGAATGTTTATGGCAGCCTTATTCCTAATAGCCCCAGACTGGAAGTAGCCTAAATGTTCATCAATAGGAGAAGGGACGAATAATGAAATGTTCATGCAATGGAATGCCATTCAACGATAAAATAAAACAAACTACTGATACATTCAACCATACAGGTAAATCCCAAAAACATTATGTTAAGTGAAAGAAATCAGTCATTTTTTAAAAAGTATATACTATGTAATTCCACTTATATGAAATCCAGGGCTGGCCAGTTAGCTCAGTTGGTTAGTATGGTCCAGGATTCCATCTCTGTACCAGCCAGCCACCAAAAAACAAAAAAACAAACACAGACCAAAGTAATCTGTGGTGACAGAAATCTGATAGAGGTTGTAGGGGGATGGTAAGGGAATTAACTGGAAAAGGGCATGAGAGAACATTCTAGGGAGCTGGAAATATTTTACCTTTTGTTTTGTGTATACAGGTGTATGTATTTGTCAAAACTCATTGAACTGAATTTCCTAGATTCGGCTGGCTGGTTGGCTTAATTGGTTAGTGCACTGCCTTGTAATCCCAAGGTCAGGGGTTTGGATCCCCTTACCAGACAGCTGCCCACTCCCCCACACCAAAAAAAAGTTTGAATATCTAAGATCTGTGCTTTTTATTGCATGTTCATTACATTTAAATCAAAAGATGAAAAGTCAATCATTTTTAATATCTTAGCAGAAAACAACTGGAAAATTAAACAATTCCATTTACAATGCCACAAAAAATAATATCCCAAGTGGGCCATGGGCCAGCCCAGAAATAAATTTAACAAAAGACTTTGCACTAGAAATTATAAAACATTGTTAAGAGACACTGAAGATCTAAATAAATGGAGAGATATACCGTGTTAATAGATTGAAAGACTTGACAGAGTTAAGAAGTCAATTCCCTCCAAATTGATTTATATATTTAAAGCAATCCTAATCAAAACCAGACTTTGGTTTTTTTTAAGAAATTGTTTAGAGCATGGTGCAGATAGCACCAAAGTCCAGGGTGCTGGCTAGCTGCCAAAAAAAAAAAATTTTGACAAGCTGATTCTAAAATTTACATAGAAATATAAAGGACAAAGAAGAGCCAAAACAATGTTGAAAAAGAACAAAGCTGGAGGACTTACCTGAGTTTAAGACTCACTGTAAAGCTACAGTAATCAAGACAATGTGATACTGGTCTAAGGATAGATATACAGATCAATGAAATAGAATGGAGCCCAGAAATCAACCCACACTTACATGATCAACTGACTTTTGACAAAAATGCTAAAGCAAATCAATAGGGAAAGGAAAATATTTCAACAAATGGTACTAGAACAACTGGATATTCATACGGAAAAATAATGAACCTTGACTCCTACATCACACTATACACAAAAATTAATTCAAGATGGTCATAAACATAATGTACAAGTTAAAAGTTAAAATGAATAGATAAGCCTTATAAAATTGAAAACCACAAAGCTTTTAGAAGAAATCATACGAGAATATTTTCAGGATCTGGAGATAGGCAAAGATTTCTTAGCAGGACCCAGAAAGCAATAACAATAAAAGAAAAATACAATAAATTAGACTTCATCAAATTTTAAAACTCAGCTTAATCAAAAGACACACTTAAGAAAATGAATAACCAAGTCACAGACTGTGAGAAAATATTCACGAGATACTACTGACAAAGGACTTGTATCTGCTATAAACAAAGGACTCTTGCCATTTAATAATTTAAAAAAAGACAAACAGCTGAATTTAAAAACGGCAAAGTGTTGAATAGATACTTCACAAAGAAAAATATACAAATGGCCAATAAGCACAAAGTGCAAACTAAAACTACGAGATACCACTACATCTTTACTAGAATGACTACAGTTGAAAAGACCGACAGCATCAAATCTTGGTGAGGTTGTTAACTGGAACTCGCATACATTGCTGTTGAGAATGTAAAATAGTACACACACTTTGGGGAACTGTTTGGTAGTGTCTCATAAAGTGAAACGTATCTACCTAATAATTGAGCAGTCCTATTTCTGGGTGTGTTTACCCAGTGTGGTAGGCAGAATACTGGCCCTCCAAAGATGTCCATGTCCTAATCGTCACTTGTGTGTACATTACCTTACATTGGAAAACGGACTTTGAAGATGTGATTACGTATCTCAAGATGGGGATATCATTGTGTATTATCCAGGTGGGCCCAATATAATCACAAGGGTCACTATATGGGAAAGGAGGTAGGAGAGTCAGAGGAAATAAAATGAGAGAAACAGAGGTCAGAGAAAGAGAGAGAGATTTAAAGAAGCTACATTGCTGGTTTTAAGATGGAGGAAGAGACCATGGAATGAAGGTGGCTTCTAGAAGCTGGAAAAGGCAATAAACAGATTCTCCCCAAAGCTGCCAGAAGGAACACAGCCCTGCTAACCCATTTTGGACTTCTGGCCATCAGAACTGTAAGATAATAAGTTTATGTTGTTTTAGGCCATTAAGTTTGTGATAATTTGTTACAGCAGCGGTAGGAAACTAATACACCCAGGAAAAAAGAAAACGTGTCCACAAAAAGACTTCTACAAAATGTTCATAACCATTTTACTCATAATTGCAAACACAGATGTCCATCTGTAATGGTGGGGGATTAACTGGAAAGAGATGTGAGGCACTTTATGGGAAAGTGAAATGTTCTGTATCTTAACAGGGGTGTCAGTACCCTCCAGCCAAAGACTAGGAATATATGCCTGTAGTTGAACAAATTTGGATTTTTTGCTTGTGATGAGGGAGAACACATATCATGGAGAAGCACATGGTGTCTCAGTAAAAAGGTGATAAAAATGACTTAAAGACTTGAGCTTGTGATAGGTGATTTGGGGGAGGGTTTAAGGAAGCGATGCTTTGCTCTGGATTGGATGCTATCAGGAAGCAAGGTAATTCTATGATTGGGCATCTTTAAAACAATCTTATCCAGAAAGAAGGAGAAATGGGCCAGCCCGTGGCTCACTTGGGAGAATGTGGTGCTAACACCAAGGCCACGGGTTTGGATCCCTATATAGGGATGGCTGGTTAGCTTACTTGGGGGAGTGTGGTGCTGACAACACCAAGTCAAGGGTTGAGATCTCCTTACAGGTCATCTTATAAAAAAAAAAAAAAAAAAAAAAAAAAAGAAGGAGAAATGAACATGGCTAAAGCTATAACTGGAGAGGGAGATGTATTATATTTTGGTGGTTTGCATAGTGAACTTGTTTTTGTCTGTGCTTAGACAAAATTATGAAGTAGACTTGATTTTTTTGTCTGCTTTATCAGAGTCACAAAGTGACCTTGGCTGATTGTTGATGTTTGATGACCTTGTTTATGTCCAACTGGACATAATGCTAAGCCAGCTTCAAACTTGCCAAGGCCTAGCTGTAAGGGTCAGGCTAGTTCCTGGATGTTATGGGATTTTTCTCTTTCTCAGGGTATAAGTTACGTTTGTCAAAAGGGTAGAGTTAAGACTTGTGTATTTCAATGTCAATTTTAGCCAAAAATGCCTGTATATTAAAAAATCAAAATGAATAAACAAACTATAGTATATCTATACAATGGAATCCTACTCAGCAATAAAAAGAAACAAACTACCGACACAAACAACATCATGGATAAATCTCAATACATTATTCTTTTAAAAAGAAAAAAATTTTGGGCCGGCCTGTGGCTCACTCAGTAGAGTGCGGTGCTGATAACACCAGGGCCACGGGTTCTGATCCCATGTAGGGATGGCCGGTTGGCTAGCTGCCTGAGCGTGGTGCTGACAACACCAAGTCAAGGGTTGAGATCCCCTTACCGGTCATCTTTAAAAAAAAAAAAAAAGAAAGAAAGAAAAAAAAAGAAAAAAAAATTTTTTTTTAAAAGATGACCGGTAAGGGGATCTCAACCCTTGACTTGGTGTTGTCAGCACCACGCTCAGGCAGCTAGCCAACCGGCCATCCCTACATGGGATCCGAACCCGTGGCCCTGGTGTTATCAGCACCGCACTCTACTGAGTGAGCCACAGGCCGGCCCAAAAGAAGAAAAAAATTTTTTTTCTTTCCTTTTTTTTGTCTTTTTTTTTTTTGTGACCGGCAACAGATCACAACCCTCAGTGTCGCGCCCGTACCGGACCGGGACCGGCAACGGGATCGCAACCCTTGGTGTTGCGCCCGCAACTCGCTCAGTCAGTGAGCGGCTGGTCTGTATGTGGGATCTGAACCCTCGGCAGGAGCGCCGCCGCACTCCCAATCGGCGCACTGTAGCAGTGAGCCACCGGGCCAAATTTTTTAAAAAATATTTTATTATACGGTGGTGGCCAGTACGAGGATCTGAACCCTTGGCCTTGGCATTATCAGCACCATGCTTTAACCAAGTGAGCTAACTGGCCAGCATGTCAATACATTATTCTGAGCAAAAGAAGCCAGACCGAAGAATATATACTGTATGATTCCACTTACCTGACATTCTGGATAAGGCGAAATTATAGCGACCAAGAACAGTGGTTGCCAGGGGTTTAACCACAATGGGGCAGCATGCAGGAACTTTTTAGGGTGATGAAAAAGTTCTATAGCTTCACTATGGTGGTGGTTACACAACTGTATCTGTTTATCAAAACAGAGAACTATATACCTAAGTTTTACTGTATTTAAATTGTACCTCAATAAACTTGACTTAAAAAAATATTCAAGTTAAGGGTGGGAGGAGAGTGGTTGTAGGTATCAGTGTAACAAAAATGGCAGAATGTTGATGACTGTTGAAGCTTGGTGATGAGTACATTATGGTTTATTATACTCTTATGTTTATTTTATACATGTTTGAAATTTTTCATACTGAGATGTTTTTTAAATTTTATTTTAATGGAAGGGAGGGGCTGACCAGCTAGCTCAGTTTGTTGGAGAACTGCATTACAACACCAAGGTCAAGGGTTCAGATCCCCTTACTGGCCAGCTGCCAAAAAAAAAAAAAAAAAATTAATGGAAGGGGAAGACTTCATGCAGGAGGCAAAGATGTCAGAGTCAGTTAACTGTTATCCCCCTAGTACACTTCTTGCACATTAATGAACTGATGACCCTAGATTCTCAAACTGGCCTTCTACTTTTCAAGCACTTAAATAAACTAGAACTATTTACTTTAACATTTCTTGTAGGTACTCTTTAGAATTTTTTAATCCCATTTGATTCGTAGCTTTCATAAATTTTGCCCCATTTTGAGGTCCCCTTATTCCTTCCCTCAGGTTGGGCATCCTCTCCCATTTAATATTTATTTATTTTTAAAGATGCCCTTTTCCTCACAATGGCCTCTTTCATATGTCAGTAAACCATGCAGGGCTTATTTTTCAAGTGGCTGTTCTTTTGGATTTGTGCCATGCATTTATCACAGGCTCCCAATAAAGCACTTTTAAATAGAAATGGGCTCCAGGCTTTCTATGGGCTGTAACTTTTTAAACAATTCCTTTCATTTCCTCCCCACCCCCCAATGCCCTCATTCTGTCCTAGTTTCCCTTTCTAAAACTGAGCAATCAAATGATGGATTTTCCCCCTCCCTTTCCCATTAGCAGGCTGAATGTGATTGTAGTCACTATTGACTGAGTGGTTTACCCATGACCACTCGGTGCCTGGTGTGGCCAGTACACAGACCCAAATTTAGCCTACTATGTTCTGCAGTGGGTTTCAAGTATTTGCTAAGTAAGCATCTAGCACTCCTGGTTGTGTCAATCCTCACCTTCATATTGTGTGGGGAGTTTTTTGTTTTATTTTTTTTTAATCGACAAACAATAATTGTATATATTTATGGGGTACAATGTGATGTTTAGATACTTGTATACATTGTGGAACAATTAAATCAGGCTAATTAGCATATCCATCACCTCAATTTTGGGAGGGTTTTTTTGGTGGCTTGCTGGTACAGGGATCTAACCCTTGACCCTGGTGTTATAACACCACATTCTAACCAACTGAGCTAACCAGCCAGCCCAAATATTTACCATTTCTTTTTTTTTTTTTTTGTCTTTTTGTCTTTTTCCGTGTCCGGCAACGGATCGCAACCCTCAGTGTTGCCCCCGTACCGGACCGGGGACCGGCAACGGGATCGCAACCCTCGGTGCTGCTCCCGCGCCTCGCTCAGCCAGTGAGCGGGAACCGGTCTGTATGTGGGATCCGAACCCTCGGGCGGGAGCGCCACCGCGCTTCCCAAGCGGCGCACCTATCCAGTGCGCCACCGGGCCGGCCCTTATTTACCATTTCTTTGTGGTGAGAACATTTAAAATCCTTTCAGGGCCGGCCCGGTGGCGCACTGGAGAGTACGCCGCTTGGGAGTGCGGTGGCGCTCCCGCCGAGGGTTCAGATCCCATGTGGAGGGAGACCGGTTCCCGCTCACTGGCTGAGCAAGGTGCGGGCACGACACTGAGGGTTGCAATCCCGTTGCCGGTCCCCGGTACGGGCGCGACACCGAGGGTTGCGATCCCGTTACTGGTCAGTAAAAAAGACAAAAAGGAAAAAATAAAATAAAATAAAATCCTTTCAGTTATTTTGAAATATACATTATTATTAACTATAATAATTGTGCTATGCAATAGAACACCAGAACTTATTCCTCCTAACTTTACCTCTTGACCGGTGTCTATTCTTTCCCTATAAACACCCCCTTTCCCATCTTCATATTGTTAATTGGCTCATTATCATCTACAGGATAAAATCCAAACTCTTCACACCTATTAGAATGGCTAGAATAAAAAGACTGGCCAGACTAAGTGTTGATAATAAGAAGCAATTGAAACTTACACAATGATGGTGAGAATGTAAATCAGTGCAGCCACCTTGGAAAACAGTCCGTCAGTTCCTCAAAAGGTTAACCACAGAGTTTCTACATGACCCAGTAACTCCACTCCTAGGTATATTTCTAAGAGAACTGAAAACATATGTCCACACAAAAACTTGTAAACAAATTTCATAGCAGCCTCAGTCATAATAGCCCAAAACTGGAAACAACCCAAATGCCCATCAATGGGTAAATGGATAAACTGTGGTATATCCATACAATGGGATACTACTCAGCAATAAAAAGGAACTACTGATACGTGCAACAACACTGATGAATCTCAAAACGATGCTAAGAATTAAGAAGAGTGAGAGTGAATACTGTTTAATTCCATTTATAGAAAATTCTAGGGCCGGCCTGGTGGCGCACTGGAGAGTGCGCCGCTTGGGAGTGTGGCGGCGCTCCCGCCGAGGGTTCGGATCCCATGTGGAGACCGGTTCCCGCTCACTGGCTGAGCGTGGTGCAGGCGCAACACCAAGGGTTGCGATCCCGTTGCCGGTCAGTAAAAAAAAAGACAAAAAGGAAAAAAAAAAAAAAAAAAAGAAAACTCTAGAAAATGCAAACTAATCCATACTGATAGAACTCCTAGTCAGGATGGGTCCACACTGCCCTGGTGGAGGCCCATGCCAGGAAACAGGTAGGGAATGCTCTAGTGGGCCCTCTCGTCTTCAGGGCTAGAGGATGTAACCTCCTCGAAAACAAGTCGAATGGGAAAGCTTTTAAGCTGATTCCGTTAACATCTTTATCTCCCAGCATCTAATATGCACATGGTAACTTTCCTAAAGGTCTGCTTACTAAATTAATCAGAACAGAATTTGGGTTTCCAAGGAGTCATAGAGACGTGAAGCTGCCATTGGCACTGGCGATCAGAGGACTATATTTTTCAGGGAAAGGGGATTTGTGCCCATATCAGGAAGTTTATGTTAAGTTAGGAAAGTGTATCTTCAGCTGTCAGCTTCCAAAATCCCTTTAAAAAAATCTTTTTTTTTTTTTTTGGTGGCTGGCTGTTATAGGGACCCAAACCCTTGACCTTGGTGTTATAACACTGTACTCTAACCAACTAAGCTAACTGGTCAGCCCCTCTTTAAAGCCTTGTTTAGTGGTAGTAGTGGTGGTGGGGATTAGCTGGTGAGATATGGGACTGGTGGGCAGATGCAAGGCTATGACCGACTTTGGAAACCAACCCTGGAAGATGGGTCAAAACTTCCAAGGTTTCCTCTAGTGATGATTGTGCCCAAGTAGCCACCCAGGTGGGCCTCTCCCTATCCCTCATAACCCAGCCTCCCTAAGTGACCTTCCCAAGCTCTTGTAATAGCACTCAGAAGTTATTTTCTCCTAGCTTTGCTAAAAAACAAAAACCCTCAAAACTTAAATGTTTGGACATTTGTCAGTTTCATAACTTTACACCATCTGATATGACTTTCCAGCAAGACCTCTTCAAGATGCTCTGACTGGTCTCGCCCCTCCCCTACCCCACAAACCCAGTTCTCAGCCACTTCAGCTTTCATTCATCTCCCCTGCCCTGAAGTACCTTAGAATTGTCTGGGCAGAACAATTTACCACTTATATAGTATTTGGTGTTATGCACCTTAATGTACAGCTTTGGTTTTGTTTTCCTAACTAGACCATGAGGTGCTTGAGGGCAGATTTTGAGCCTTTTGTTTTTCAGAGAGCCCCTGAACAGCTAAAGAACGATTACTGATTGGCAGCAGCATTTCAATACACCAAGGTGGGGGAGGGGGCTGGCAGGCTGCAAGAGCCACCTGCATATTTTCATCCGTGTGTGCTGACTACTTTATAGATTCTTTGGGGTTTCCTCAGAGTCCATGAATGATCTTGAAGAATATATTCTGGAACTAATTTATATCAAAAGATAAAAGATCTCTACCTGAAAAATAGTGACGTTTTAGTGCCAGAAAGTCACCAAGTCTGAAACAGAAAGGATGGGAGATTTTCACACAGCAGAATCCAGGTTAAACAATCACAAGGCGTGTGAACACAGGCAAACCACCTGACATCACTCGAGCCAGCAGAGAAATTGGATAGAAAGCAATCCTTGGCAAGGTAGCCAAGACCGTGCTGAAACAAGCTTCCCCAAACACCACCTTTCTGCCAGAGCAAGCTTCTGTTTACTAGTAGATCAGATTCCAAAGCTCACCTCCCAGGCCTAAGTTTAAATTTTAAATGTATTTGGATACGCCATTGGCTGCCATCTTGTGGCCTAAATTAAAACTGCCTATCAAGACTGGAGGTGGTTACCAGGACAAAACCACATGTGTAGTTGGGATTTTTATCAATCTCGTTTGACCATTACTGTCCATCTCCCTACAATGCCTGGCCCCTAGTACTCCACAAATGGGATTCCCAAATCCCCAGAACCCATCAGCTGTAGTTCTACAAGGGTAATTCAAAAGCTCAAGGAAAAACAGGATTGAAAGATAATAGGAATCTTGGGGCCGAGCCCGTGGCGCACTCGGGAGAGTGCAGCACTGGGAGCGCAGGTTCAGATCCTATATAGGGATGACTGGTGCACTCTGTGCGGCCGGTCTCAAAAAGGACAAAAAAAAAAAAGATAATAGGAATCTTTCCAAGAACTTTTGAAGTACTCTTGTATTAGTTACTAGTTTTGCTGGTTGAAATACCTTACCTTGGTGGACCTGTCCTAAGACACAGGTTGGCTCAGAGCCAGAGTAACACATACTTACAACCATGGACAATCATGGTGATTGATCTGCAAGCAAAGGTTGGTATCTTGCCCAGCAAAAAAATCTGCAGGATTGTCCCCAAGCTCTCACTGGGCTGCGCCAGGCCCCCTTCTGGCATCGTGCCAGGCATACAGCAAGTCTGTCATAAAATACCACAGAAATGGTAGTGCGAGACAGACAGGAATACAGCATGTCTGTACTGTGAGACCACCCCACCTCACTTCCCATCAAAGCCGCTCTGGTACCCACATGAGAGCACTTGGCATCACTACCAGGAAACAACACTGTGCTCTTGTCATGTATCATGTCATATGCTGGGAACCACTCATAAAGGCCCCAAGAAAACTGCAACATATTTCCCCTCTTCAAGTAGCTCTGGGATAGCAAGAGCTCCAACTGCCCAATATTTATTCCAATTATGGAAGGCATAAAAATCCCAGTGGTCTTCAGATGGCTGGGCAGTCCCTTTCAAATCTGGTTTTGTACATTCTTAACTGTTTTCTCCTGTGGTTCTTGTAAACCCAGAGTCTTGAAGATTGAGATCAGTGAACTGTTGACCCAAACACCATTCCTGTACTTCTCCATAAACAGTCTGTGAAGAACTGTGACAATACTTCCTTGTTTTCTTGCACCCTCCCTCCCCTGCACTTCTCAGCCCCAGACACTAAGCACAAAATCCCAATTCCAGGCCAACAGACAGCAGCTCCTCCACCACACGGAGCTCAGTTAGCAGAGCTGGTCTGGGGAAGATGCCCAGCTTTCCCATCGCCTCTTAGGTGTGGTGCTACACTAGACACAACTCTACAGGAAGGCACTAGCTAGAGCAAAAAGGGCACATGGCAAAGTCAAGTACAGTAGCTCTAACAGCAACAAGTGACATCACCCAGGATAAGGACAACTCCCAAAACCAACCCATTCTTGCCCCATTTACAGCCTAACCTTTACACAATTCCTGTTCAGGCTACACAATGCAAACAAAACCGATACATGAAATTTAAGGTTTTCTGGCTACAAGTTTATTCAACACAAAATAATCTCTGGTACTACTGAGGTGGCTGACCACGTCCACGACCAAATCCGCCTCTCTGCAAAAGAAAGCACACAACATCAGCATTAGCAGCAGTTCTACTTCTTTCAGGGTTCTGCTAACTTTCAGGCCTCATTATCATTGGAGAGGCCCCCAAATGTAAATGGCTCAGGGAGAGCGCAGGCCATAAATCCCAGCCCTGCCTCTTCATGTTTCTTCCTTTATAAAATGACAATATGGCAACCCACTCAGACAGAATGTGTGTTCTTATATATACATATGGAAGCACCCAGCACAGAACACAATCTTGTTTCTACTGTACATACCTCCTTTTTACATGAAATCTCTGAGAGCAATTGTGTGCTGTGAAGAACTGCCACGGGACAGGGACTGCCCCAAAAGTGATATGTGCTAGCACTTTACTTGGATTAACAATCTCACAATTATCTGATAGATGTAATTATATCAGCTTTACTTTATAGATGAGGAAACTGAGCCAGAGGAACCTGCCCAAGATCACGTCATCTGAAAGAAGATGGAGGATTTGACTCCAGACCATCTTTGTACTAGATCCCACCCCTGCAGTATTTAGTTCAATCTCAAGCTTCAGTTTATGAAACTAATTCAGAGGATAATGACCATCATTAATGGAACAAGATACCAATATGCCACATGTATTGATTTATGAGACTCACTTCAGTAATACAGATTTGCAAAAGTTTGCATACTGTGTCAATGTAAAATTTAGTTGGGATTTAGGAAAAAATGAGTGGGTGGGGGTGGAAAACGTGGCCCACCATACTACACCACCTCCCCAGAACTTGCAGAGCCACAGGCTGAGGTCAGAATGAGCAACTGTTTATGGAAAGCAAACAAGGGGATACTCACAAACTGGAATTCGGTTGCTGACCCAGCCCCAGCCTCGGCTTTCTTGTCAGCACCAGCTGGAAAGAGAAACACCAATTTAGAGTCATATGATCTGACCTACTGCAGAACAAGGGAAGACAAGTCACTTGACCCAATCTTGCAGAAAAAGCCATGTCAGCAGATGTAACACTCCATGAAGTATAAGTAAATTACACCAGTGATGGGAAACATCTTCTGAACCACCTCTGCTCTCTATCCTGGGGTACCCTTCTCAGCTGTCCTTAACTCACCCTTCAAAACTCACAGTCCAACTAGCAACTCCTCCAGCAAGGCTGCCCTAACCACAAAACCTGGACCTATGCCCTTCCTATGCAGTCCCAGAGGACACTCACTTCCCATTGTGGGGTTACTGATCACCAGCTGCAGATCAGCACCTAGCTCACAGAGGGAAGAACTAAGAGGTAAAGGCAATAAGGGGCCCACAGAAGCAAAGAGAAACTTTATTACCACAGGAGAGGAGAAAAGATGAAAAGACCTACTGCTGCCCTGTCCTATATGGCAGCCCCAGTGCAAATTGAGATGTGTGTAAAATACACACCAGATTTCAAAGATTTAAGAAAAAAGAATGTCCCACAAAAATACTAAAAAATAAATAAAATATCAATGTTTTTATACTGATAACATGTTCAAAAAACACCTGTAGATATACTGGGTTAAATAAAATATATTAATATTCAAATAACCGGTTTCCATTTGCTTTTTCAAGTATGGCTACTAGGCAATCTCATATTATCTCACACATGCCTCACACAGGGTGGTGTGTGGTGGGGGAGAGCACCAGGGCTGATATAATGAATATGGTTAAATATCACTAAAACTGGGCCAAGCCCGTGGTGCAGTCGGGAGAGTGCGGCGCTGGGAGCGCAGCAGTGCTCCCGCCGCGGGTTCGGATCCTATATAGGGATGACCGGTGCGCTCACAGCGCTCACTGGCTGAGTGTGGTGCAGCCGGTCTCAAAAAAGGACAAAAAAAAAAAAAATTATTTATTTTTTTACTTTTGAACTTTTTTGTTAAAAACTAAGACACAACCACACATTAGCCCAGGCCTACACAGGGACAGGGTCATCATCACTGTTTCCACCTCCACATCTTATCCCACTGCAAGGTCTTCAGGGGTAACAACACACATGGATCTGTCATCCCTGAGGATGACGATGCCTCTTGTTTGGTTTTTTTAAAAAAAGATGGCCAGTAAAGGGATCTTTAACCCTTGACTTCGTGGTGTCAGCACCATGCTCTCCCAAGTGAGCTAACCGGCCATCCCTACATAGGGATCCGAACCCGTGGCCTTGGTGTTGTCAGCACTGCACTCTCCCAAGTGAGCCACGGGCCGGCCCCAAAGATGCCTCCTTCTGGAACACCTCGGGAAGGACCTTCCTGGCGCTGCTTCACAGTTAACTTATTTTTTAGTAAATAGAAGGAAGAGGCTTCTGGTCAAGATGGAGGAAAAGATGGTCTCCAGCGTCACTCTTTCCCACAATCAACCAATTTACAACTATTAAAGAGCAATGACAACCAAGCTGGGGCAAAAAAAAAAAAAAAAAAAAAAAAAAAATCACTAAAACTGGAGTCTCCTTTTGGCCCATCTCAGACCACACCCACTCATAGGCTCCTGACTGCTCACCTCACTGCCCTTTCATGAAGCAAGCCACCATATATCCTCCCCATCTCTGTACCATTGTACATGCTGAGCTCTTGCCTGAAACTATCACTCCCCCTCAACTTGGAGACCCTTGTGGCGCAGGCCCAGTTCTCACTTCCTCTGAAGAACAGTTCCCTGACTGATTTCCCTCTGGGATATGACTTCTAATACAAGCAATCATTAACTTCCTCTGAACCAAGAGCTGGAGGAATTTATTCTTACTACTACCTTGTAAGGTATTCAAGTCAGGGCCGGCCCGGTGGCGCACTGGATAGTGCGCCGCTTGGGAAGCACGGCGGCGCTCCCGTCCGAGGGTTCGGATCCCACATACAGACCGGCTCCCGCTCACTGGCTGAGCGAGGCGCGGGAGCAACACCGAGGGTTGCGGTCCCGTTGCCGGTCCGGGTCTGGTACGGGGGCGACACTGAGGGTTGCGATCCGTTGCCGGACACGGAAAAAAAAAAAAAAAAAAAAAAAAAAAAAAAAAAAA
>NW_007727811.1:202865-218012 GCF_000696425.1 Galeopterus variegatus | reverse complement strand
TTGCGATCCGTTGCCGGACACGGAAAAAAAAAAAAAAAAAAAAAAAAAAAAAAAAAAAATAAGGTATTCAAGTCAAGTGCTCACTTTTATTTTATACATGAAGAACCAGGAAAGTAGAAATTAGAACAAAACTCCTCTTTTACACCTTGCTTGTATATCACAACTAATGGGGCTAGCAGGTAAGCTCAGTAGTTTAGAGCTCAGTGTTCTATACCACGAATGCCTCTACAACAAAGACAGAGTAAATGACTCTTCAAAAACAAGTTGAGGGCCGGCCCGGTGGCGCACTGGATAGTGCGCCGCTTGGGAAGCACGGCGGCGCTCCCGTCCGAGGGTTCGGATCCCACATACAGACCGGCTCCCGCTCACTGGCTGAGCGAGGCGCGGGAGCAACACCGAGGGTTGCGATCCCGTTGCCGGTCCCGGTCTGGTACGGGGGCGACACTGAGGGTTGCGATCCATTGCCGGACACGGAAAAAGACAAAAAAAAAAAAACAAAAAACAAGTTGAATCCTGTTACTCCTCTGCAAAAACTTTACAATGGCTTCCCATCTTACTCAGGAATAAACCCCCAAGTCCTTACCATGGCCCACATCCTTATCTAACACTGTCCTGTGTTGTTAAACAAGCCTGGTGCCCTACTGGAGGGCCTTTGCTTGGAATGCTCTTGCCCAGATAGCCACTGACTGGCCCCTTTTGCCTCCTTCAAGTATTTGCTTAAATTTCACTTCTCCAAGACTTTCTCTGAAAACCCAACTGAAAATTTCAACACCCATCCCTGCTTTAATTTTCCCCACAGCACCCACACCACATGACATATACTTATTTTTCCTACCACTAAAATGTAAGTTCAATGAGAAGGGCTGTTTTTGTCTCCCCAGCTCCTAGAACAGCACCTGGCAAGTGACAAGCTATTCAATACATTCTGCCGAATGAACAAACATCTGTTGTTCCAGGTCAATGCAAACATCTGCTTCTCAAAAATAAGATTTTGCACTCTTTTTGCAATAAGAAAACAATTAAGATAAGATGAGTAAGCCTTGCCCTCAAGAAGGTTACAACACAGAACACAACCTGTAACAAAGAAAAAGCATGTTGCTTTCCTGAAAGTTGTCATGTTTTGCTCTAGGTCTTCAGTGCCCCCATCTCAGATGGCTTTCCTCCTAATTCCTATCTATTGAATCCCAACATAAGGAAAGAAGTACAAAGGACTCCGACTATACTGATGACATGCAGACTGAAACCAAGATTCTTTTCTGGTTAGCTTGGCATCTTCAAGGGCTGAGCCCCAGTCAAGGCCAACTCTGACAATGCAGAGATTCTACCCCAACATCCCTGACAGAAATGACGCATTACTCACGGGGCACAGCACTCCGTCTGTAAGTGTCTCTGTCGGCTTCCCCTCTTGTGAGTCTTGCAGGTCGCTCACCCTCCAGACCTACACAAATTAAATCACAGTGTGAACATAGAGTAATGTGGGAACTCTCTTCATTTAAGGCCAAGAAAATGGGCATTGCTCTCCAGTTCTCACTGGGCAACCCCTTAGTTATAATGGATTAATGGGGACAGGAATTCCTTATACCCAGAACTGTCAGCTAGAAAATCTTATTCCCCCAGAGAAATTTATCACTGACAATCTGGTTCCTCAGAGGCCTAGAAAATTCACACCTCAGTTAAAATGCCATGCATCTGCAAAAAAGTTTTCTTCTGTTGTGTTTCTCAACATAAAAGCATTTTCCAATTACTTGCCAAATTTAGAAACATAGCTATTTCTACAAATATCTGGGAAGAGCCAAATTTCTGAACTTGAACCAACTCTCTAAGTGGAAAACTTAGAATGCAAACGGATTAGGAGGAATCATAGGTGAATGCCTCATTCTAAGCTAAAACTACCTTAAAAAATTCTCAGAAAGGGGCCGGCCCTGTGGCTCACTCGGGTGAGTGCGGTGCTGATAACACCAAGGCCAAGGGTTCGGATCCCACATAGGGATGGCCGGTTTGCTCACTGGCTGAGCGTGGTGCTGACAACACCAAGTCAAGGGTTAAGATCCCCTTACCGGTCATCTTTTAAAAAAAAAAAAAAAAAAAAAAAATCTCAGAAACACAGGAAGTAATAATTCAATCTATTATTCTCTCTATTCAGTTACGCTGTAACTTAACTGGAGTTCATATGACTAAAATATGAACTATTTTTAAAGTAAATTAAATAAAAGTTATCCTGTGGTGAGTGGCAAAAACAAATAAATGCCAGGCCCACCTAGGCCAACTAAATCAGATTCTGTGGGATAAAGATAGATAGTGGTATTTTTTTGTCCAGGTGATTCCAAGATGCAGTAGAAAACCTTTGCCCTAAAGACAGATAATTCTATGTAACACCAGAATCCCTTAGGGAGCTTTCATAACAAATGCAGATTCCTGATCTCCATGAAGTCACTCTCCAGGGGAACCTAGACAGTGTGATGATCATCCCATTTAGGAATCTATGCATCTCATCACTCCAGCCAGCAAACTCTCTGCAGCTCCTACAGAGTTCATGTGACAAGGAACCATAACATTGACAATGTGAGCCAGCAATGATCTCAGAAGTCAGAAGATAATTCACCACACACCACACACAGGATATCTTTTCACACCATGAAAATTGTTCTACTTCTTTTCCTCCATTTTACTTCTTATAGTTTTTATACCTGTTGCCAAGAAACTCTACAAAACTCTTTCTTTCACATGTGATAAACAGCTTTGCTATGGAGTTCTTCGAGATAAGCACAATCTCATTCTGCTGAAACATACTCAATGTTTTTACCACATGTGTCTGGATATGCACACGAGCCTTGGGGAAGAAAGCCACAGTCCAATATTCTATTTGCATTTAATGTCATCTTACAGATGGCCTGAAGACCTGAGTGTAGTTCAATTACAAGCCAGGGGACAAAGGTCCTGCATGCCAGTGTCCCTCTAAAGTTGACAACAGCTGGCTGGTTAGCTCAGTTGGTTAGAACGTTGTATTGTAATACCAAGGTCAAGGGTTCGGATCCCCTTACCAGCCAGCCACCAAAAATAAATAAATAAATAAAGTGGATACCAATGATGTGTTAGAATACTTCTGTCCCACACACAAAAGAAACTATCATTTCACCCACCCCCCTCCCACATTCCCCCCAGAAAAAGCAACTTCAGAGCAAATCCTTGGAGGTTTTCATACCTTTGGGCCGAGGCCTGCCAGTCTCAGGACGGCTGCGGCGCAAGGTGGCAGGCACAATCTCAGGGGGCAGGTGGAGGTAATCACGGAGATACTGGATACCCTCGTTGGTAAGGTACCAGTAGAAATGTCTCCAGGCAAACTGTTCCTTCACGTAGCCTCGAGACTTGAGAGACTGTAAAGCAGAAAACTACTACTGAGACACAACTAGAAGCTTGGAGCTAAAAAGAAGGTGCAAAGCTTCACAGACAAGTTTTCACAGTGTATCTCATTGCCCTTAAAGGCAACAAGCAGCATGGGCTGTTCTGACCTCTCCTTGGAATTTGCCTTAAACAGTAGCAGAAAATGCCTCCACCTCCATCCCACCCCAACAGCACCCCTCCCACCTGCATGGCCTTCATGACGTGAAGGTTGGGTACATTCTTGTCTGCCAGCTCTGGGTGCTTAGGCATATGGACATCTTTTTTGGCCACCATCACTCCCTCCTTAAAAAGGAGTTCATAAATGGCAATCCGGTTCTTCTTGGGCATCAACATCTGCAAGAAGGAAGCAATCAAGAGCACTTCTGAGCAACGTGGCCAGGGTCCAGTAACCAAGTTCATGACCCTAAAATGATCCCCCCAAACCACTGAAAACTCAAACACATTGTAGCTTCCACAGAATGGAGGACTAAAAACTCTGCAAAACAAACTCACCAAATAAAGAGTTCCCTCCCCAACCTCTAAAAACAATTCAGGTGGAAAAAAGTTGCCAGATCGTTAAAACAATGGAATGGAGTGCATTCTCGCTCCAGACTTCCATAAGCTCTCACAATTACAAGTATATATTGGGGCAAGAAGAAGGGAAGACACGGACCCTGTATTCTCGGAGTATCTGGGGACCGTCGGCAAGTATACCTAGTACAGAATCGCACGGCTCCACTTTAATGTACGCAGGGAGGGCCCAGAGGAGGAAAGCCCTCGCTTATTGACAGGCCGCTGACCCCTAGTCTAAGGGCTAAGGCCTTCGCACCCTCCTCTCCAACCACTCCTCTCCCAAACTAGAGCTCCAGGGCCAGGCAAGGAGGCAGCCCGCAGTGAGGGGTCCTGCTCGGAAGGGGAAGAGTGCAGGCGGGACTCTTGTCTCCTTAGCCTCACCTGGCTGGTCCCCGCCACGCAAGAGCTTCAGCCTCCCCTCTTCCTCCCTCCCCCACCCGGACACCAATCTTCGCCTACCAGCGCCCCTCTACCACCCTGAATTGCACCGCAAGCCCCTCTCGCTACACAGATATGTGTGTGCGGCGTGGGGGAGAGGCCCCCCCACCCAGACCCTGAGGACGCGCGGCCGGTACAGCGGCAGGATGATCCGGATGAGGCCGGATGGAACCATCACCCCAGAGGAACTCACCGTAGCAGCGGCAGGGTCCGGGGCCGAGGCTGGAAAGAAAGGGGCATGCGCGGCGCGGCGCCTCTTCCGGGCTGGCGTGGCCCCGCCCCCCGCCAGGACCCGCGCGCTGCGTGGGGTGGCCTCGGTGGTGCCTGAGTGACGGGCGGCTGTGATCGCAGACCCTGACGGTCCTACTGACACAGGCACGAGGAAACGGCTGCGTGCCTTATCGATAAAGGAACTCTACTTTTTTTCCCGCCGATGATTTAATTTATGCAAGTAACAAAGAGAGAATATACAGATCAGATTATAATAACAACAATAATAATGACTAAAAACATAATCCCATTAAACCAAAAACTTTATTAACACTTTGGTATATATTCTTCCAAACTCATATGTGCTCACACAAATATATTTTTAACAAAAATTGAGTGTTTTGTATTGTTAAAACAAAATTATAAGAGGCCATTGTTTTTGTTTGTTTGTTTGTTTGTTTGTTTGTTTTTAAAAAGATGACCGGTAAGGGTATCTCAACCCTTGGCTTGGTGTTGTCAGCACCACGCTCAGGCAGTGAGCGAACCGGCCATCCCTATATGGGATCCGAACCCGTGGCCTTGGTGTTATCAGCACTGCACTCCCGAGTGAGCCACGGGCCGGCCCAGAGGCCATTGTTTTGGACTAAGTTCCTGCTCTAGGCCCCAAGAGACCAGACTGAAAACCAAAACGGAGTCACCCTTGGTAAGTTCCATGTCACTTAGACCTTCTAAGAAGTCAGTAGAAAGAGATAGCCAATTTTCCAAACAGGCTAGTTTAAAACTTTACTAGGTGTAATAATGAAGTTTCCTCTGCTTTAATCCTTATACATAAGAAATAGCCTGAAGTAACCTGATGTTAACTAGTCAGTTATTTTCCTTTTGGGTGGGGGCTGGCAGGTGTGGGGATCTGAGCCTGTGACCTTGGTGTTACAAGGCTGCATTCTAACTAGCTGTCAGTTATTTTTTTATTGTTGTGTCTTCCTGTCCCCACCTTATCAGGAAAGTAAGTAACTTTGAAATGACCGATCCGCTTTTTGTTCTTTGATTCTTTCTTCAACCTTTTTCTGTCTATAAAATCATCTTGTTCTGCTGGGCTCATTGGAACACATCCTATTTTATGGAATGACGTATTGATTGATTCTAGACTCACAAGAAAGTCAGTTGAGATCTTTAAATTTGTTGTAATTTTGTTTTTTAACAGTATATATGAGTACGTTGTGTACGATATGTTTTGTAAGCTGTTTTTTTCCTTCTTACTATTATGTTATGAATCTGTTTTCATGTTAATAATTACAATTTTAATGACTGTGTAATAGCCCACTGGCAAACAACCAACATCTTATGATTGGATATATACTTTTTAAATATTTCACTATTGTAACAATGCTATACACTCGTATTTGCCCCCTTGCCCATATTTTCCTCAGCATAAAATTTCTGAAAGCCTAACAAAGCAAACATGATTAGGTTTTTGACACATGCCACATTGATTTTCAAGAAGGCGTTATATATTACACTGATCAGCAATTATTAACAAGGCTCACTTCCTCGTTAACACTGCTGAAATTGAATAATATTCTTATGCATTTTCATCTGTCTAGTAGGTAAGAAATGTTAACCTCCCTGCTCTTTTAATTTGCATTTCTTCAATTACTACTGTGGTTAAACATTTTTCTTTTTCTTTTCTTTTTAGGATTTGTATTTTTTCTTTTATAAGTTGTTCATTCTTCTGAAAATCTTAATAAAAAATTAAAATTAAAAATAAAAATAAATTATTCATTTTCATTACCTGTTTTTCTATTCAGTTTATTCTTTTTCTTATTGATATGACATATTAAAGCTATTAACCCTTTGTCACTTTTTTTTAAGCATTCCTCCAGCTTTTCACTTGTCATAGCATTTTGTCAGCACCACGCTCAGCCAGTGAGCAAACCGGCCATCCCTATATGGGATCCGAACCCGTGGCCCTGGTGCTATCAGCACCGCACTCTCCCGAGTGAGCCACGGGCCGGCCCATCATAGCATTTTGAAGTAGAAATTTCACATTTCTTTATATTCAAATCTTTATGACTTCAGACGTGTACAATGCTTAAAAAGTCACTCCGCATCTCAAGATTATTTAAATATTCACCTGTAGTTTCTTCAAGCATTTTTGTTTCATGGTTTAAAAATAAGTATTCATCAGTTTTGCAAGATGAAAGAGTTCTGTAGATTGGTTGCACAACAAGTGAATATACTTAACACTACTGATCTGTATGCTTAAAAGTGATTAAGATTGTAAATTTTATGCTATGTATACAGTATTTTACCACAATTTTAAAAATAAGTATCCATAACACTTTAACAAAAATTTTTTAAAAAGAAGCTTGAGCATATGGACAAGGAACAAGATAATCTAAGGACTAGTCAAGCAGATTTTTAAAAGAATAAAATAAAACTTCTAGGAATGAAAACTAAGATGACTAAAACTTGAAACTTAAGAAAGACTAAACAATAGATTTGACACACTTGAAGAGAAAAATCAGTGAAAAGAAAGAAAGAAGTGAAAAAATATTCACCATGTCGTCTAGAGGTTGAAAGAGATGAAATATTTAAAAGGAAGGAAAAGAGGCATCAAGGATAGAGTGAAAGAGTCTAATACATATCTAGGTGAAGTGTCACAAGGAAATAATAGAGAAAGTGGGAAAGAAACACTGTGATAATATTTTCTAGAATTATTGGAAGACAACACACTTCTGATCTGGCAAGCTGAGCTCACAAATCCCAAGTTGGACAAATAAAAACAAATCCATGCCTAAATATATCATAATGAAGTTGTAGAACATCAAAGACATAGAGAAGATCTTAAAAGCAGCCGGTAAGAAAAAAACAGGTGTGACTGCTCACTTCCCAGCAACAACACTGGAATTTAGTCAACTGAAATATAGCCTCCCAGGTCTCTTTCTTTACTAGAGCTACTGTGATGCTGCTACAAGATCACACCATGTGTTACTGAACTAAGAGGGGGTTTGTCATCTGCCACCCCAAAATGACTAGAGAGTCCCTCATGCCAAAGTTTGCAGTGATAAAGATCAGCATTTATGGGCTGGCCCGTGGCTCACTCAGGAGAGTGTGGTGCTGATAACACCAAAGCCACGGGTTCGGATCCCTATATAGGGATGGCTGGTTAGCTCGCTGGGTGAGCATGGTGCTGACAACACCAAGTCAAGGGTTAAGATCCCCTTACCGGTCATCTTTAAAAAAAAAAAAAAAAAAAAAAAGATTGGCATTTATTTTGAATGGCCAAAGGAGTCCATGGCAGCTAAAGGAGCTTTAAGACTTCAGACTCCCAGATAGCTTACAATCACAAGCAGTTATAGAGCAAAATCATGAGTGGGGTTCCAGGGAGTCGTGGGAACCTGATTGGTTCAGGGTGAAGTCAGCACAATTATTCCTGGATTCTTGATTGATACTTTCCATGGCATCTTAGGGTCCAGGGTATACCTGCTTCAAAGCAGTCTTGTAGTTGCAGGTGGTCTGCAGAAACAACTTGAGATTGGTGTTACAGGTGTTACCTTAAGCCCTAAGATATTCATTTAAGGAACAAACATCCTGACCTTCAAACCAAGTCTTAGCCTAAGAAAGTATATGTTTAATCAGCTCCATTCTTATCTTATTACTAAGCAAATTTTATTGTTACTCCTAGGAATCCAGCCCATCCTGCTGTCAAGCAGATTTTCTTTTGCTATTTTCCCTTCCCACAACCAATGCCTGTTTTGGCTAGGTTAGGGGAAAACCTAGGGGAAATTGGGGTCTGTCCCCTGGTTTCCACATGTCATTGCCCTGCTGAAATCCCTCCAGTGGCTCCCCAGCCCACTTAGAAAAATATTCAAAGTCTTTATGTAACTTCATTTTTTAATGTTTAAATCTTTTATCCTCCTGGAATGTTTTCTGATGTAAAAATGTTTGCTCTAAAAAGTTGGTTGGTATTTCAACACCATTTCCTCAATAAGCTATACTTCTATTTATCTGAAATACCACTAAATTATTTATGAGATATGAATTTAGTTTTAGGTTTTGTTGCATTTGAGGTGTCCATGAGACATGCCCAGTGTAATTTTAGATAAAGAGCTCAGAACGTGTGATAGGAGAGAGCTGGGTTAGATTAGGTAAAGGCATCATCTGAGACCCTGTGAGGATCTGGGATCACCTGGAAAGGATGTGGAATGAGCAGAGAACGAGGAGGAACCCCACACACTTCTCAGCTCACCCTTGTATGGTAGTGTTCCTATGGGTGTCTCCATCCCTGGATGGTACCTTCTTGAGGGTGGGGACCATGCCTTTCTCCTCTCTCAGTGCCCTCTCCAGCATTTAGCGTGATGTCTCACATGTTCAGTATACTTAATAAAAGTTTCAGGAATAAACAACAACCTCATGGAGAGCAGAAGAAATCGGAGGTTACTGAGTAAAGAAGGACATGAATAATAATACCTGATACTACACAGTGCTCAGATGGTGTTACAGAGTTTGCTGAATTGCATTCATCAGTTGGGCACTGAGCCCCTGGCACTGGGCCAAGTGGTGGGGCTAAAATGGGAACAGGAACGTACATGGATCCTATATCAAGCAACATATTCTTCTGTTAAGTGCTGGGAGCTACGAAGAAAAAAATCAGGGTGTGGTGACAGAGTAATGGAGATTGAGGAGGTGACTTTGCAGCTGAAACCTACAGAGAAGGAGTCGAGGGTTGTGATCCCGTTGCCGGTCCTGGTCCAGTACGGGTGCGACACTGAGGGTTGCAATCCGTTGCCGGTCACGAAAAAAGACAAAAAGGGAAAAAAAAAAAAAGAATATAGGATCAAAAAAACAATTTATTATATATTTGTAGAAAATCACCATTACCAGAGTAAGCAAAAAACAAAACTAGTTAAAAGTATCAAACTTTTAAACAGTTCTCCTTCCATTCTGATAAAAAAAATGTTACAAAATCACCACTCCATTCATGTACCTTAGATGCCTTTTAGGGCAAGACCTCAAAAATAGTTAACCCAGTCTCAAAAACCCTCTCAAGTCCAACAAACAAACTTTAAAAAAATCCATTCAGGGCCGGCCCGTGGCTCACTCGGGAGAGTGCGGTGCTGACAACACCAAGGCCACGGGTTCGGATCCTATATAGGGATGGCTGGTTAGCTCACTGGCTGAGCGTCGTGCTAACAACACCAAGTCAAGGGTTGAGATCCCCTTACTGGTCATCTTTTGAAAAAAAAAAAAAAAATCCATTCAAAAGACCTCACAGTAAAACAAGTATACAAAATCAGAACACATAATTTATATATTTAGTAATGTATTAGGTTTTCTTTTACATTTGTAATTTAGAATTTATTGGCAGAAATAAAATACACACACATAAAACTGAAAAAGGTAAATTTCAGGAAACAGTAAGAAATGCGAACCTATAGGGTAAACTGATTTATTTTTAAAAATTCAATTTACCAAATTTCATCTTATCTGCCATTTTACAATTGACAACTATTGTTATTTAGAAAATTCAAATTGCTGAAAGTTCTTTTCTTGTTTCTTGAGTATGTTTAATTTTTATACAGCTTCCAGTTGTGCCAGTAGCTTCCTTGAGGTCATTTTCTACTTTATCCACTGTCACCAGATCTCTTGCATAAGATATTTATCTTTGAGTTGCAAAAGCCTAAATAAAAAGCTTCACTTTTGACCTTTTAATTTATAAAACTCCACTAAAAAGAAATCCATCTAATTTTTAGGCAAGTCCAGAAAAATATTTTCTTTCTTAAGAATCAAACACTTTTATTGGAATAAAGATCCTTCAAAGTTTTTAACTCCTCTATTAGAGTTTTATTTTGATTTTCCAATAAAACTGGAAGAACTCTAGGTCATATACAGACTGAGCAACAGGACTCACTGATCCCTTGGAAATGAACTAGACATAATCTAACACTCAGTAAAATAAAGCCGATATGAACCTCTCTCTCCTTATTTCTAATTATACAATTCCAGTTAACATCTGATTTTGTTTTGAGATTTCCAAAAATATTACCCATTTTAGCAGTATAATTTTTACTACCTACCTGTTTTTCATCAACCTTATTTCTCTTTTCAGTTGGGGGTCATCTGTCTTAGTTGTCTGAGACGTAAGAGTCACAGGGGATGTCATCACTACAGTTTGTGGCAGTGAAGTAGCTGAAGGTGTGGTGCGGATCTGATATGTCTGCATATCTCCGGATGCAGTCTGTACAACCACCTGGCTGCTGGGCACAAGAATTTGTTGTCCATCAGAAGTCTGTGCATACTGGAGAATTGTCGTACCTTGCTGAGTACTGCCAGAATTTGTCATGGTTGATGTCTGAAGTCCTTGTACTCCATCTGTGCCTGGACTGGCCAACTGTAAGGCTCCATTTGAAGCAATGGCAATGTACTGTCTGCTGCTAGTCTGATAGATGGGAGTAGGAACAGACATAGAAGTGACAGCAGAAACTCCAGGGTTTTCTCCATCTCCTTTTCTGCCCCCTGTGTCTTCAGAAGATAGGTCTTTCAAAATTTTTCTATAAGATGGGCGCCGTGCTAGGATCCCGTGGGCTTTCTGTGAGGAGCCTATGCTGTCAGATGAGTCCTGTGACTC
The DNA here is from genome assembly GCF_000696425.1 of Galeopterus variegatus. NCBI lineage: Eukaryota > Metazoa > Chordata > Mammalia > Dermoptera > Cynocephalidae > Galeopterus > Galeopterus variegatus. The sequence goes on along the minus strand of NW_007727811.1, from coordinate 206,782 downwards.
CTCACTTTCTGATAAAGATGATACCGTTTGCATGTGTGGTGGGTGAATTACAGAAGACTGAGCTGTCTGGATGACCCCCTGTACCTGTACTTGCTCTCCAGGAAGAGGTACAATTGTCACTGGCGCAGATCCTCTTAATGACATCTATTGAGCAATATGAGAAATATGAGTTCCCTGAACTGTTGAACCAGGTTGAGGTGCTGTCTCTGAAGTGTTCCGCTTGTGAGAATCTTCCATAATCAACTGTGGCTGCCGCCTCGTTGCTGTCTGGGGTGGGAACTTCCACTCCCCCCTCCCAGGTGGATCCAAATTCACTACCCACTTCCCCACCCCCTCACGCAGCGGGTGACTTGCCTCTATCTCGGCTCAGTCAGGGCGGAGAGAATCAGTGTCACTTAACAGCCAACTGTCCTAGGCTACCGTTTCCTCGTCAGTCACTGTGATAGGATTAAATATATGTTTTAAAGAGATTGGGGTTGGCCGGTTAGCTCAGTTGGGTACAGCATGGTGGTATAACATCAAGGTCAAGAGTTTGAGTCCCCTAACTGGCCATCTGCCAAAAAAGGAAAAAGAATGATTACTTTTCTAAAGACCAACCCCATTTTTACCACTCCCACTCTATACCGTGCATGAGATAGATCCCATGAGATCACCTGGCACATGTTAAAGACAAAGACAAAACAAAACAAACAAAAAACCCCTTTAGAGAAATGGATGTTTCTTGTCCAAGGTCACAGAGGTTAGAAGTGATGGACCTGGGCTCTGACTGCACAGCCTTCAGGCACCCACTGCCCTAGGCTGCCCTTTGCAATGAGGTCTTTCCACTGGGGCCAAGGTCAGGGGCAGGGAGCCAGGGCCCACGATGCTGAGCAGTGGGGGGTGGGGTGGAGGGGGTGCTCATCTGTGCACTTATTAAAAATCCACACAGGGGCTGGCCCGTGGCTCACTCGGGAGAGTGCGGTGCTGATAACACCAAGGCCATAGGTTTGGATCCTATATAGGGATGGCCAGTTGCTCACTGGGTGAGCGTGGTGCTGACACCACCAAGTCAAGGTTAAGATCCCCTTACCGGTCATCTTTTTAAAAAATAAAAAAATAAAAAATAAATAAAAATCCACACAGGTCACATCCCAGATGGATTAAATCAGATGACCCGAGGGTAGGGCCCAGCTGTCAGTATTTTACTTTTTAATTTTTCTTGGTGTACAATATACATACAGTAAAACGCACAAATCAAAATACAACTCAGTGTATTTTCACGTGTGTGTGTGTGTGTGTGTGTCCTAAAACGCACAAATCAAAATACAACTCAGTGTATTTTCACGTGTGTGTGTGTGTGTGTGTGTGTGTGTGTGTGTCCGTGTGTGTGTGTGTCATTTTACAATTGACAACTATTGTTATTTAGAAAATTCAAATTGCTGAAAGTTCTTTTCTTGTTTCTTGAGTATGTTTAATTTTTATACAGCTTCCAGTTGTGCCGTGTGTCCGTGTTAACTACCATCTGGACCAAGATATGACCAATACCCCAGGAATCTCCCTTTTCAGTCAACCCTCCACTCCTACTCTCAGGTACACACTATTCTGACCGATGTCACCACAGCATGCATTTTGTGTCAGGCTACCTGCCTCTCTCATCAGTAGGTATGTGAGAATCATCCATGTGTAGGTATCAGTAGGTATTTACTTTCTGCTGCTGAGTAACTTTCCATTGTAAATGTGTACAGTAATTTGTTTATCTATTCATCAGCTGATGGACATGTAGGTGTTTCCAGTGTTTGGCTATTATAAATAAAGCTGCTAAGAATGTTCTTATACATGTCTTTTGGTGAACATAGGTGTTAGGCAGCAGCAGTTTCTAAAGCAGCCAAAGTTGAGACCCAGCAACTTTGAGGAATCTATACCTCTACTAAAGAGGAAAGTCAGGGTCTAGGTCCCCAGGGATCCCCAGGAGTCTCCCCAGGTTGGAAAGGAGTAAACTGTGGCTTGTAAAGATTTTCAAGTTGCAGTTCCTTTCCTTTTGAGATTCCTGGGCCTTTAATAAAATCTGTGTCCTAGCAGGATTGGAGGGAGACCTGAGCAGCAGTGCCCCTGTTGCCAGCACTGTGGTCAAGAGGTTTCTGTATTTCTGAAGCTCTGGGGATGGGGTGGAGGACACCAGTTCAGGACCTGGGTACAGTGATGCACTGGCTGTAACAACAGTAAACCAGCCATTCCCCAACAGACACCCCAGGCCTCATCTCTCCTACATCTCCCTTCACCACACCTAGAATAGCTTCCTGATCCTGTAGCACATTACCTCTTCCCACTCATGCAGAAACCTCCTCAAAAGAGCCATCTGTGCTGCGAACCGTCATTTATAGCTCCCACAGCGTATGTCAGTTTGTGGTACATAGGTAGATGGCTGCTCATACGTTCCTGGACACACACACACTTGAGCTGCCTACATCCAGCACCACGGGGCTGAGGGCCTGCTTTCTTCTCTAAATGGAGCCTGGCCATTCCCTCCACACATGCTAACCATGGACAACCTTCCCTTTGGTGACTGCTACCTTTTTGCCTGTCATAGTTTGGAGCAGCTCCTCTGACCTTACCTGCCTGGCGCTGCCATGATTATTTTCCTGAATTATTTCATTATGTCCAGTGTTAAGGTGAAAACAACAGAGTCCAGGGAATGCTGCATATTTATAGCCTGTTGGATCTGTTGCTTTGTGTCTCTGCTCTTGATAAGATGATCCACATTACGGTGGAGATGATCCACATTGGATATGCTCCACACTGGTGATGTTCCACACTGGAGCTGATCTACATTGGAGGTGATCTACATTACTGTCAAGGTCTGGTTCATCTACTGTCATTTGTAAACCTCTGAACATTTCTCCTACTTCTTTATACTCTTAAATGTCTAACCACATTTTTGACTGCCCATTTTACAGCTGGAAAAACTGAGACATGGGAAAGTTTGGAATGAGGGCTCCATTAGGGCAGGGATTTCTGCCTGTTGTGCTCACAGCTGGGGCCCCAGCAGCCTGGAACAGCTCCTGACACACAGGAGGGACTCAGTAAAGATTTCTTAAAGAAATGAACAATGTTTGTGTGCATTATGGTTCTGGGACTTCTACCTCAATATCTTCTTTCTATTGAGTCTTCTTCTTCAGTATAGTCTACCAGGACAAGCAAGTGGCCACACTTCCCTCCCCAGAGCTTCCACTCCTATTCACCATCAGAGCCTCTTTTCATCTCTGCAGTTGACAGCACAGTGCTAGGAGCTACACGGCTTGCAGCAAACTCTGGCACTGCCACTTTGTAGCTGTGGGGGCCTTGCACAAATCTCTTTGCCCTTCTTTGCCTTGGCTTCCTCATCTATCTCTCTCTCTCTTTTTTTTATTTTTATTTTTTCTTTTATTGGTGACTGGCTGGTATGGGGCTCCCAACCCTTGACTGTGCTCTAACCAGCGAAGCTAACCAGCCAGTCCTTCCCCATCTCTTTACTGGAGATAATAACAGTACCAACCTCATAGACTGGGGAGAGGATCAAGAGTTAATGCAAGTGATGTGCTTAGAACAGTGCCTTGCACATGGAAAGTGCTCAATAAATGTTAGTTATCAGTATTACTTTCAATGTTTTAAAAATTTATTTTTAATATTTTATTATAAAATAAAATCATATACAGAAAACCAAGGTATAGGGCCGGCCCGGTGGCACACTGGATAGTGTGCCGCTTGGGAAGCGCGGCGGCGCTCCCGCCCGAGGGTTCGGATCCCACATACGTCCGGTTCCCGCTCACTGGCTGAGCGAGGCGCGCGGGCAACGCCGAGGGTTGCGGTCCCATTGCCGGTCCCGGTCCGGTGCAGGGGCGACACTGAGGGTTGCAATCTGTTGCCGGACACGGAAAAAGACAAAAAAAAAAAAAAAAAAA
>NW_007727811.1:202608-202821 GCF_000696425.1 Galeopterus variegatus | reverse complement strand
AAAAGACAAAAAAAAAAAAAAAAAAAGAAAAAAGAAAACCAAGGTATAGCTTAGTGTGTTTTTTTTGTTTTGTTTTGTTTTTAAAGATGACCAGTAAGGGGATCTTAACCCTTGACTTGGTGTTGTCAGCACCATGCCCTCCCACGTGAGCTAACCGGCCATCCTATATGGGATCCGAACCCGTGGCCTTGGTGTTATCAGCACCGCACTCTC
>NW_007727811.1:196214-202080 GCF_000696425.1 Galeopterus variegatus | reverse complement strand
CCTATATGGGATCCGAACCCGTGGCCTTGGTGTTATCAGCACCGCACTCTCCTGAGTGTGCCACGGGCCAGCCCAGTGATTTTTTTTTTGGGGGGGGTAGCTGGCCTGTATGGGGATCTGAACCCTTGATCCTGGTGTTATGACACCACTACCTAACCAACTGGGCTAACCGACCAGCCCAGCTTAATGATTTAGTCACCACTGTAGTCACCATCCATGTCAAGAACTAGAAATTTAACATCTCCCTATCCCACCCCCACCGGAACCCCTCCCTCCCCCATGCCAATCATAGGCCCTGCCTCCCTCCAACAGTGCCCACCATCTTGACTCATTTTCGTGTTTTATCACCCAAGCGTGCATCTCTAGACACCATAGTTTAGTCTTGCCCATTTAAAAAATCAACTTGATTGAGGTATAATTTACAGACAGTAAAATTCACCAATTTTAAGTGTACAATTCAGTGAGTTTTGACAAGCATGTACAGTCATGTAACCACCAATCAAATGATATAAGAACATTTCCACCACCCAAAAAAAATTCCCTTGTGCCCCTTTACACTCAATCCCCTTCCCCCAGTCCTGGGCCCAGGCAACCACTGATGTGCTTTCTGTTGCTATATATTAGATTTCCTTTTTCTAAAATATCATATAAATGAAATCGTATGGTATATCCTTTTTTGCATATAACTTCTTTCACTTGGCATTATGGTTTTGAAATTCATCCCTGTTGTTGCCTATGTCAGTATTTCCTTCCTTTTTATTGCTGTGTAGAATTCCGTTGAATGAATATACCAAATTCGTTTATGCATTCTTCTTCTGAATGACATTTGGGTTGCTACCAGTTTTTGGCTATCACAAATAAAGGGGCTATGAACTTTGGTGTACAGGTTTCTGTACAGACATATGCTTTCATTCTCTTGGGTAAATACCCAGGAGTGGGATTGCTAGGCTTTATAGGAGGTACGTGTTGAAATTTATGCAAAACTGTCAAACTATTTTCTTAAGTCGCTGCACCATTGTATATTCTCACCAGAAATGTATGAGAGTTCCAGTTACTTTGCATACTCAATAGCATTTATAGTTGTCAGGGTTTAAAAAAAAAACAAAAACGCCTGGCCCGGTTAGCTCAGTTGGTTAGAGTGCATCCTTATAGCACCAAGGTCATGGGTTCAGATCCCTGTATAGGCCAGCTCCTGAAAAAAAAAAATTGTCAGAGCTTTTTAAATCAGTTTTTTAAACCATTCTAATANAGCTCCTGAAAAAAAAAAATTGTCAGAGCTTTTTAAATCAGTTTTTTAAACCATTCTAATAATTATACAGTGGTAGCTCACTATAGTTTTAATTTGCAGTTCTCTAATGACCAATGATGTTGAGCTTCTTTTCATTATGTCCAGTGATCCCCTTCCCCCAGTCCTGGGCCCAGGCAACCACTGATGTGCTTTCTGTTGCTATATATTAGATTTCCTTTTTCTAAAATATCATATAAATGAAATCGTATGGTATATCCTTTTTTGCATATAACTTCTTTCACTTGGCATTATGGTTTTGAAATTCATCCCTATTGTTGCCTATGTCAGTATTTCCTTCCTTTTTATTGCTGTGTAGAATTCCGTTGAATGAATATACCAAATTCGTTTATGCATTCTTCTTCTGAATGACATTTGGGTTGCTACCAGTTTTTGGCTATCACAAATAAAGGGGCTATGAACTTTGGTGTACAGGTTTCTGTACAGACATATGCTTTCATTCTCTTGGGTAAATACCCAGGAGTGGGATTGCTAGGCTTTATAGGAGGTACGTGTTGAAATTTATGCAAAACTGTCAAACTATTTTCTTAAGTCGCTGCACCATTGTATATTCTCACCAGAAATGTATGAGAGTTCCAGTTACTTTGCATACTCAATAGCATTTATAGTTGTCAGGGTTTAAAAAAAAAACAAAAACGCCTGGCCCGGTTAGCTCAGTTGGTTAGAGTGCATCCTTATAGCACCAAGGTCATGGGTTCAGATCCCTGTATAGGCCAGCTCCTGAAAAAAAAAAATTGTCAGAGCTTTTTAAATCAGTTTTTTAAACCATTCTAATAATTATACAGTGGTAGCTCACTATAGTTTTAATTTGCAGTTCTCTAATGACCAATGATGTTGAGCTTCTTTTCATTATGTCCAGTGTTAAGGTGAAAACAACAGAGTGCGTATTAGTCATTCATAAATCTTCTTTTCTGAAAGTTCTTTTCAAATCTTTTGCCCATTAAAAATTTTTTTAATTGTGGTAAAATATGCATACCATAAAATTTACCATCTTAATAATTTCTAAATATATGGTTCAGTCTTTTGCCTGTTTTAAAAACTGGGTCATTGTCTTCTTATTGAGTTGTAGGATTTATTTGTAAAATCTGGATATCAGTCCTTTTTTCAGATATATATTTATATATATATATAAAATGAATATTTTCTCCTACTCTGTGGTTTGTCTTTTCACTTTCTTGACAGTGTCTTTTGAAGACCAGAGTTTTAAATTTTGCTCAAGTCTAATTTATTTATTTGTCATCCAGGTTTTTTACCCTATCTAAGAAATCTTTGCCTACCTCAAGGTCATGAGGATTTTCTCCTGTTTTCCTTTAGAAGTTTTTTAGTTTTAACTCTTATGCTTTCATCTGTGATTCATTTCAAATTAAATTTTGTATATAAAAATTGAGATTCTTTTTGTTTGCAATAGATATCTAGTTTTTCCAGCATCATTTGCTCAAAAGGTGATTCTTTCCACATTGAATTTCCTTGACGCATTTGTTGAATATCCACAGATAATGAATGTGTGTATCTACTTCCGGACTCTCTTTTCTGTTGCATTGATCTACAGGTCTATCCTTACACCAATACTGCACTTTCTTGATTCTGTAACTTTATAGAAAATCTTGAAATCAGGTGGTATAAGTCTTCCAACTTTGTTCTTTTTAAAAAACTGCTTTGGCTTGCTCCCTAAAAATGAAGCCCAAAACTTAATAAGTTCCATAAAAGTTAAGGAAAGACTTATGGATTGAAGGTAACTAAGGAGAAATAACTAAATGCAATGTGGTATCCTGAACTAGGTCCTAGAACCAAAAAGGAACATTAGTGAAAAATTCACGAAATTAAAGTAAGGTTTGTAATTTAATAATGTACTAATGTTAACTTCCTATTCTTGGGTATGTAAGATATTCACATTAAGGGAAGCAGGTTGAGGATATAAGAAAACTCTACTATTTTTGCAACTTTTCTCTAAATCTAAATATAGTTCAAAATCAAAAGCTTTTTAAAACCCACAAATATTTATCGTAACAAATATACCACTCTGGTGCAGGATATTGATAGTGGGGGAAGCTGTGTGTGTGTGAGGACAAGGGGTTTATGGGAACTCTGTGATTTCTACTCCATATTGCTATGAACCTAAAATTACTTTAAAATATAAAGTTGATTATTAAAACCTCAAAAAAATATTTTTTTTCAAGGCACAACTAAAAAAGAATGAGATAAGAGAAAAACCTGATATGTCTTAATTTTTTTTGGCAAACATGTTCCCCCAATTTAAAAACTGTGGTAAAATACACATAACATAAAATATACCTTTTTTTTTTTTTTTTTTTAAAGATGACCGGTAAGGGGATCTCAACCCTTGACTTGGTGTTGTCAGCACCACACTCAGCCAGTGAGCTAACCAGCCATCCCTATATAGGGTCCAAACCTGTGGCCTTGGTGTTATCAGCACTGCACTCCCGAGTGAGCCATGGGCCGGCCCAAATTTACCATTTTGAAGTGTACAGGTCAGTGGTATTAAATACATTCATAATGTTGTGCAACCATCACCACCATGCACTTCCATAACTCTTTTCATCTTGTAAAATTAAAACTCTGTACCTTTTAAATAATAACCTCCCATTCCTGCTTCTCCCTAGCCCCTGGAAACTACCATTTTTCTTTCTCTTCCTCTGTTTTTTTTTTTTTTTTTAAAAGATGACCGGGAAGGGGATCTTAACCCTTGACTTGGTGTTGTCAGCACCACGCTCACCCAGTGAGCTAGCCAGCCATCCCTATATGGGATCTGAACCCGGGGCCTTGGTGTTATCAGCACCGCACGCTCCCGAGTGAGCCACGGGCCGGCCCTCTCTTCCTCTGTTTTTTTTTTTTTTTAAAAGATGACCGGGAAGGGGATCTTAACCCTTGACTTGGTGTTGTCAGCACCACGCTCACCCAGTGAGCTAGCCAGCCATCCCTATATGGGATCTGAACCCGGGGCCTTGGTGTTATCAGCACCGCACGCTCCCGAGTGAGCCACGGGCCGGCCCTCTCTTCCTCTGTTTTTTTTTTTTTTTAAAAGATGACCGGGAAGGGGATCTTAACCCTTGACTTGGTGTTGTCAGCACCACGCTCACCCAGTGAGCTAGCCAGCCATCCCTATATGGGATCTGAACCCGGGGCCTTGGTGTTATCAGCACCGCACTCTCCCGAGTGAGCCACGGGCCGGCCCTCTCTTCCTCTGTTTTTGACTAGTGTGAGTACCTCACATCCGTGGAATCGTACAATATTTGTTTTTTGTGACTGGCTCATTTCACTTAGCATGACGTCCTCAAGGTTCATCCATGTTGTAGCACAGAAGAAAAACAAAAATACCCAACTGAAAAAGAATGAGATAAGAACAAAAACTTGATATGTCTTTTTAAGTCTCTTTTAATCTTCAAGTTCTCCCTCTGTGTCAGTTTTCCTACGTGGCATAACAGATTACCACAAATGTAGTTGGTTAGAACAACACACATTTGGGCAGCTCAGTTGGTTAGAGCGTGGTGCTGATAACACCAGGGTCAAGGGTTCGGATCCCCTTAACAGCCATTCTCCAAACAAAAAAACCACACCCACATTTATTTTCTCATAGTCTCCATGGGTCAAAAGGCTGGGCATGGCTTGGATCCTCAGGTCAGGGTCTCACAGGCTGCAATTATGGGGTTGTCTGGGCTGCTTTCTCATCTGGAGGGTCATCCAGGGAGGAAACTACTTCCAACCTCATTCAGGTTGGCAGAATTTATTTCCTCACGGTTGTATGACTGAGGGTCCCAGATATATGCTGGCTATTGGTTGGAGGCTGCCCTCATGTCCTAGAGACTGTCCCGCAGCTCCGTGCCTCATACCCCTCCCCATGGGCTGCTCACAGCATGGTTGTTTGCTTCTTCAAGACTAGCAGGACAGTCCCTCCCTCCGTCTGTTAAAATAGAGTCTTCTAGAACAAAGCATGACCATGGGAGTGACATCCCATCACCTTCACCCTGTTCTATTGGCTAGGGGCACATCACAGATCCTGTCCACACTCAAGAAGAAGGGATCAAATGAGGGCATGACTTATTGTGGGTCACTTGTGGTGTGTTGGATAGACTCTCAATCCCCTTTTCTGGGGCATCTCCCCTGTAGAGTTTCCAACAGTCTGGATTTTGTTGATTGCATACACATGGTGCAGTTCAACATGCACCTCTGTTCTCTTTATTTCTGGTGAATTGGCAGCTGGACCCAGAGGACTGATAGACTCAAGTTGGATCCCTTTGGCAACACTTTAGGTGGTGGTAGTGTGGTCTTGTCTCAGGAGGTACATATATCTAGCTGTCTCTCTTTTTATGATGTTAGCAGCTATTCTTTATTTCCCTTTGATGGCTGGCTGGTAAGGGGATCTGAACCCTTGACCTTGGTGTTATAACACCATGCTCTAACCAACTGAGCTAACCAGCCAGCCCCTGTTAGCAGCTATAGATGCTTAAAACCTATATCAGTTAATTCCCTGGGGGCAGCAGAATGATAATTTTTTTTTTTTTTTTTTTTTAAAGATGACCGGTAAGGGGATCTTAACCCTTG
>NW_007727811.1:176361-195214 GCF_000696425.1 Galeopterus variegatus | reverse complement strand
TATATATATATAAAATGAATATTTTCTCCTACTCTGTGGTTTGTCTTTTCACTTTCTTGACAGTGTCTTTTGAAGACCAGAGTTTTAAATTTTGCTCAAGTCTAATTTATTTATTTGTCATCCAGGTTTTTTACCCTATCTAAGAAATCTTTGCCTACCTCAAGGTCATGAGGATTTTCTCCTGTTTTCCTTTAGAAGTTTTTTAGTTTTAACTCTTATGCTTTCATCTGTGATTCATTTCAAATTAAATTTTGTATATAAAAATTGAGATTCTTTTTGTTTGCAATAGATATCTAGTTTTTCCAGCATCATTTGCTCAAAAGGTGATTCTTTCCACATTGAATTTCCTTGACGCATTTGTTGAATATCCACAGATAATGAATGTGTGTATCTACTTCCGGACTCTCTTTTCTGTTGCATTGATCTACAGGTCTATCCTTACACCAATACTGCACTTTCTTGATTCTGTAACTTTATAGAAAATCTTGAAATCAGGTGGTATAAGTCTTCCAACTTTGTTCTTTTTAAAAAACTGCTTTGGCTTGCTCCCTAAAAATGAAGCCCAAAACTTAATAAGTTCCATAAAAGTTAAGGAAAGACTTATGGATTGAAGGTAACTAAGGAGAAATAACTAAATGCAATGTGGTATCCTGAACTAGGTCCTAGAACCAAAAAGGAACATTAGTGAAAAATTCACGAAATTAAAGTAAGGTTTGTAATTTAATAATGTACTAATGTTAACTTCCTATTCTTGGGTATGTAAGATATTCACATTAAGGGAAGCAGGTTGAGGATATAAGAAAACTCTACTATTTTTGCAACTTTTCTCTAAATCTAAATATAGTTCAAAATCAAAAGCTTTTTAAAACCCACAAATATTTATCGTAACAAATATACCACTCTGGTGCAGGATATTGATAGTGGGGGAAGCTGTGTGTGTGTGAGGACAAGGGGTTTATGGGAACTCTGTGATTTCTACTCCATATTGCTATGAACCTAAAATTACTTTAAAATATAAAGTTGATTATTAAAACCTCAAAAAAATATTTTTTTTCAAGGCACAACTAAAAAAGAATGAGATAAGAGAAAAACCTGATATGTCTTAATTTTTTTTGGCAAACATGTTCCCCCAATTTAAAAACTGTGGTAAAATACACATAACATAAAATATACCTTTTTTTTTTTTTTTTTTTAAAGATGACCGGTAAGGGGATCTCAACCCTTGACTTGGTGTTGTCAGCACCACACTCAGCCAGTGAGCTAACCAGCCATCCCTATATAGGGTCCAAACCTGTGGCCTTGGTGTTATCAGCACTGCACTCCCGAGTGAGCCATGGGCCGGCCCAAATTTACCATTTTGAAGTGTACAGGTCAGTGGTATTAAATACATTCATAATGTTGTGCAACCATCACCACCATGCACTTCCATAACTCTTTTCATCTTGTAAAATTAAAACTCTGTACCTTTTAAATAATAACCTCCCATTCCTGCTTCTCCCTAGCCCCTGGAAACTACCATTTTTCTTTCTCTTCCTCTGTTTTTTTTTTTTTTTAAAAGATGACCGGTAAGGGGATCTTAACCCTTGACTTGGTGTTGTCAGCACCACGCTCACCCAGTGAGCTAACCGGCCATCCCTATATGGGATCTGAACCCGGGGCCTTGGTGTTATCAGCACCGCACTCTCCCGAGTGAGCCACGGGCCGGCCCTCTCTTCCTCTGTTTTTGACTAGTGTGAGTACCTCACATCCGTGGAATCGTACAATATTTGTTTTTTGTGACTGGCTCATTTCACTTAGCATGACGTCCTCAAGGTTCATCCATGTTGTAGCACAGAAGAAAAACAAAAATACCCAACTGAAAAAGAATGAGATAAGAACAAAAACTTGATATGTCTTTTTAAGTCTCTTTTAATCTTCAAGTTCTCCCTCTGTGTCAGTTTTCCTACGTGGCATAACAGATTACCACAAATGTAGTTGGTTAGAACAACACACATTTGGGCAGCTCAGTTGGTTAGAGCGTGGTGCTGATAACACCAGGGTCAAGGGTTCGGATCCCCTTAACAGCCATTCTCCAAACAAAAAAACCACACCCACATTTATTTTCTCATAGTCTCCATGGGTCAAAAGGCTGGGCATGGCTTGGATCCTCAGGTCAGGGTCTCACAGGCTGCAATTATGGGGTTGTCTGGGCTGCTTTCTCATCTGGAGGGTCATCCAGGGAGGAAACTACTTCCAACCTCATTCAGGTTGGCAGAATTTATTTCCTCACGGTTGTATGACTGAGGGTCCCAGATATATGCTGGCTATTGGTTGGAGGCTGCCCTCATGTCCTAGAGACTGTCCCGCAGCTCCGTGCCTCATACCCCTCCCCATGGGCTGCTCACAGCATGGTTGTTTGCTTCTTCAAGACTAGCAGGACAGTCCCTCCCTCCGTCTGTTAAAATAGAGTCTTCTAGAACAAAGCATGACCATGGGAGTGACATCCCATCACCTTCACCCTGTTCTATTGGCTAGGGGCACATCACAGATCCTGTCCACACTCAAGAAGAAGGGATCAAATGAGGGCATGACTTATTGTGGGTCACTTGTGGTGTGTTGGATAGACTCTCAATCCCCTTTTCTGGGGCATCTCCCCTGTAGAGTTTCCAACAGTCTGGATTTTGTTGATTGCATACACATGGTGCAGTTCAACATGCACCTCTGTTCTCTTTATTTCTGGTGAATTGGCAGCTGGACCCAGAGGACTGATAGACTCAAGTTGGATCCCTTTGGCAACACTTTAGGTGGTGGTAGTGTGGTCTTGTCTCAGGAGGTACATATATCTAGCTGTCTCTCTTTTTATGATGTTAGCAGCTATTCTTTATTTCCCTTTGATGGCTGGCTGGTAAGGGGATCTGAACCCTTGACCTTGGTGTTATAACACCATGCTCTAACCAACTGAGCTAACCAGCCAGCCCCTGTTAGCAGCTATAGATGCTTAAAACCTATATCAGTTAATTCCCTGGGGGCAGCAGAATGATAATATTCTTTTTTTTTTTTTTTAAAGATGACTGGTAAGGGGATCTTAACCCTTGACTTGGTGTTGTCAGCACCACGCCCAGCCAGTGAGCTAACCGGCCATCCCTACATGGGATCCGAACCCGCGGCCTTGGTGTTATCAGCACCGCACTCTCCCGAGTGAGCCACTGGGCCGGCCCAGAATGATAATATTCTAATCCTATTATTTCTTTTCTATTTATTCACTATAATACTTTAATAAAAAGATGCTTTCCTTCATCTATTGTTTGATATAGTTTACATAGGGAAGGCAGGATAGATGCATGACTCATTTCTTTTATTGACCAGTTTTTAAGATAAGTAAATGGGTGGCCAATTGCTTTTTAATAGTATAATGAACCCATACATTTAAACCGATTTGATTGATTTAAATCTATTGCAATTCTTATCATTAAAACCCACATGGTCCAATGGGAGCCTCTTCAAACTGACTCCTGAGTCCTTTTGACATGATCCTATTAGTCTTCAAGAGATTCCTTGCCAGCTGGTATGTCAAGGTGATCCAGGCTCATCTTGTATCTTGTACCTTCCTGCTCCAGACTTGAAACAAGGGATTTCTCCAAAAAGCTCTGATTTCTTTTCATGGAAAACCATATTTCAAGGCCACAATCCAGGCTCCAGGGATGCTGTTATTATTGGGTTGATCATTGTTTCTAGGCTTTTTGGTGGTCAGACTTAGGAAACATATACAATTCTTTGTGAGCTCATCTGATATGAGGAATAAGGGCGGGTGGGGGGAGCCAAGAGTCAAAGCATTAACAACTGGCACGAACACTTTGTTCTGGCCCTCCCATGCCCAGCAGTTTCTCCCCATTATGGGGTCCTGTCCCCACAGAGAAGGAAGCCTTGGAGGGTCTGTTTCAAAAGTTAGAGGGGCTCTAGAAACTCCACAGACTGCTGCGGCCCCTGCAAGCCCCTTACACTAGCTGCACACAGTTTCAGTTGCTCTTCTCAAGCTTGCTTCTGTGCTTTCCTGTGAATATCTGCTGCCTATTCGGGGGTTTCCCTCTTTTCAGGTCCACCCAGCACTGCCCCGGTACTCCTCTGGGCTTCCTTCCTCACAAGTCTTTTGGCTGTCGGTGGTTTGTACTCACTCACTTGTATTTTAGGCTTCATGGAGATAGCTCGTCATCAGTTGTGCTGTAAACCTGGTCCACGGTTTTTGGTGACAGCTAGGGTCATTCACTCAGTTTGTCACTGGGTTAGGCTGGAAGGTCCACAAAGAGTTCATTCAGCATTCCCTGTCATTCAGTAATCTGAGCTTTTTTAAAGCATAGTGGTGGCTTCCCCAGAGAGCCCTAAAGCAGAAGCTGCTAGGTCTCCTAAAGGTCAGGCATGGAACTGTCCCTGCACTGTCACTCCCACAGCGTTCTGTGCGTCAAAGCCAAGTCACAAGACCCGCCAAGATTCAAGGGGAGGGAAACAGACTCCACCTCCTGATGGGAGGAGCAGCAGGTACAGACAGGAAGAAGGGATTCTTACTCGAGCTTGTCCTACCCAGAGCCCAAGCAGGTGCCATCCCTGCCCTTAGGAAACATGCCCCAGTCTAAATAATGGCTGCACCAATCACTGTCATTAAGGAGTGGGGTGGAGGAGGGAAAGGAATCCTGATGTTCCTCTCCACGGTACTCCACCCAGGTGTGGAGTTTCCACCTGGAGCTCTGGGTTGGTGCAGGCCTGGCACTGTGGAAAGGAATTAGCTCCCATCTTTCCTTCCCGCCCCTGTCACTTGTAGGCACTCTGAGGGCTGGCAGGACATATGGCCCTATGAGCTCTGGGTTGGTGCAGGCCTGGCACTGTGGAAAGGAATTAGCTCCCATCTTTCCTTCCCTCCCCTGTCACTTGTAGGCACTCTGAGGGCTGGCAGGACATATGGCCCTACGGGTGGTAAGTTAAGCCAGGATTCCTGCCAGGGAGGCAGATGGAGCAGGAGGAAAGAACAAATCAGCTCTGTGGCTGGGGCCATAAATAACGCTCCTGGGTGCGGGTAGCAGCTCTGCAGGCCCATTTCATCAGGCTTGGAGCGTCGAGGCTGTCTCCTCCCCACTCTCTGGCCTGAAAGCCTTAATCTGCCTGGCATTATAGCACCCCGGGGCCCAAAGAGGGAGGCGGATTGTTTGACATATCAGGGTCGCTCCTAAAGTCACTCTTGTTTCCACCTTGCCGAGCCTGGGGCCTTGACTTTTTGAAGGGCAGGGCATTTTCTTCTCTGATGCCTCAGCTGTTTTTCTGATGCTGGCTGGGAGTACAGCAAGGCCAATGCCATATGGCAGTTCCACTTCCTCAGCCGTAGGGGTGGATTTTTGCAAATTGGATTTCAGAGCAGGCCCTGAGCCATGTTCCAGCTGTCTTCTGAGCCTGGCTTTCTCCCTTCAAGGTGAAGATTTGACTTTCTGCCCTGGTCAAATTCCACAGGCTGTCCTTTCATCCTTAAGATGCACAAACAGGGAGGTCCACCTGCCAGATCTCTCCAGATATCTTTGCTGTCAGGCCCTGGGTGAACCAGGTGGATCAGAGGGCACAGAGATGAGTGGACAAGTGACGAAGCCCTTGGTGCTCCCTGCTCTTGTCACCTCGTGGGTTGTCCCCCCATACATGGTGTCATTGAATTGTTTTCAACTGGGAAACAGCTTAGAGCTCTGATTCTCAAAGTGTAGCCCAGGACCCATCTGGGAACTACGTGGGGAGCTTTTAAAAATGGCAGTTTCCTGGGGTTGGCCAGGCCTGCTGAATGATAATCTCGCCAGACAAGGCATAGGAGCTGCTTTCATTTATTTATCTATTTATTTATTTTAGCCTTTTTTTTAAATTAAAAATATTTGAACATTTACTTGTACATATTTGTGGGGTGCAGTGTGTTGTTTCAATGCATGTGTATACTGCACAATGATTCACTTAGGGTAGAGAGTGTAGTTTTGTACCCATTAATCCACCACCCCGCTCCAGCCCCAGCTGCATTTTAAACAAGCCTTCTCTGGTGATTCCTAGGCCCAGTCAAGTTTCTTGTCTCAGATGGTATGGTAAAGAAAACAGGCTTAGAAACCAAACTGCCTGGCAACTGAAACGACCCTAGAAAAGCAACTTGTCCCCTCTGTGCCTCAGTTTTCTCATCTGCAAAATGGGAATGATGATAGCACCTCGTCAGAGATGGGAGTGTTGTGAGGATGGAATTTCAATAACAATCACGGAGCATTTGATCCATGCACGTATTTTCATTACGAAAGTCAACCACTTCATTTTGCCCAAAGAGGGGAAGGAGACCAAGCATGGGAAAGCACCTCTGAACCACACTGATGAGCAAGCTTAGGTGCCTTCCCATGCTTGGTGAGATAGGTGGTCATTATTATATTCTGGCCTCAGGTCATTACCAACTAGTGACCCTGGGAGAGGCATTTTACTTCTGGAGTCTCAGCGTCCTCATCTGTAAAATGAGGATAATGAGGGCGGCAGTAAAATAAGGGGGCTGCTTTCAGAGGTGAAAATGGCCAGTCAATATGTGTTGACTGAGTTTGGGGAATGGTACATAGACACTGAGGTCTCCATGTTTCTTGCTATATGCCCCTGGGTGTGTTGGAGTGAGCAGTAATGAAGCCATTTTGGGACCTAAAACCACATGGGCTCTGAAAGATTTTTAAAAGACACAGTTTTTTTCTTGGCATGCATTTCTTTGAGTTTGTTCTTTTGACTTGGTTATTTGATATTGTGAACCTTGGTTATGGGCCAAGATGACATTATTTACATAAATGTAAAGTTGTTTTCCAGCCAGCCTGAAGCGGCAAACTTGCAGACTTGCACATGCCACCCAGACCCTGGGGAAAGCAAAGACAACATTAATAAAGCCATGCTGATTCCTCCCCTCCAGCAGGACCTCAGACAACAGCAAGGACTGGAGCAGAAACCAGATGGAGCCTTGGCAAGACAGTGGCAATCTTGGCCCTTGGGTCTGAAGGGTCTGGGGACTCAGCCACAGCACTTCCCTGATTTGGCTTGGCTTTGCTGCAGCCTGGCTTAGATGAGTTCTCCAAGATACTTTGTGCTCTGAGATCCCACGATAAACCCTAATGTAACATAAACTGCATCTAGAGATATGCATTCTATAAATCACTTAACCAGAGTTATGTGCCACAGCCATTTCTATGCCTTGTCCTCTACCTGACTGCCCTACGCAGAAGTCCTCAACAAAGTGATCCACTCCATTAACAAAGCTGAGTCACTGACACTCTCTGTGACACTGCCAATGGTTCCTCCAGTGCTTATGAGCGGAGGCAGCTGATCCCTGTTGCCAGAGGCCAGGGTCACCCCAAGAACTCACCCAGCTCAGCTCACCAGTCTGCAGCTACCTTCTCTGGGGTCAGGTGCCAGCCAGGCTTAGTGGCAAGGCTTGCGAGTCTTAGGGCGTGGGGGTGTGCTGTAATCTGAACAAGGGTTGCAGGTTTGGAGGGTAAGATAGGGTCTCTGCCTGTCGTTGAGGCTTCAACAGCATTGAGCTTTCTGCAGCCTTCACTGTTGCTTTACTCTCTTCACTTGAGTTCAAGCCTGTGAGCAGAGGCAGGGTGTGCTCAGAGGCGGGCCTGGGGTCCTCAGTGCCTGCCTTGGGCCGCTCCACTGCAGATGGGGGCCACAGGGACAGAGTGGGCTGAGGAGGACAGATGGGGCTCGGTGCCTCCTGCCCACCACTCAGGAGTAGATTCTGCTGTCTGGGACATGAACACAGAGTCAGAGAGAAATTGGACCCTTACCTTACACAATATTCAAAAATTAACTTAAAATGAATCAAAGACCTAAATGTAAGAGCTAAAACAATAAAACTCTTAGAAGAAAACGTAGGGGAAAAGCTTCATGACATTAGATTTAGCAATGATTTCTTGGATATGACAACAAAAGCACAGGCAAAAAAAGAAAAAAATAGAAAAAAATTGAACTTCATCAAAATTCAAAACTTTAGTGCATCCAAGGACACTAACAAGAGAGTAGGGGATAATTTTTCCTCTTGCAATTTTTTGTTAATATATAATTCACATGACAACGATAAGTTATATGTTGAACTTCATCAAAATTCAAAACTTTAGTGCATCCAAGGACACTAACAAGAGAGTAGGGGACAATTTTTCCTCTTGCAATTTTTTGTTAATATATAATTCACATGACAACGATAAGTTATATAAAGTAATTCACATAACATAATATTCACCATTTTAAAGTGTACAATTCAGTAGTATCTAGTACATTCAGAATGTTGTGCAACCATCACTGCTACCTAATTCCAGAACATTTCATCATGCCAAAAGAAAATCCATACTCATTAGCAGTCACTCCCATTCACCCCTTTCCTGAGTCCCTGGCAACCATGAATCTTTTTTTTTTTTTTTTAAGGTGACTCGTAAGGGGATCTTAACCCTTGACTTGGTGTTGTCAGCACCACACTCTCCCAAGTGAGCCACGGGCCAGCCCTTACTTTTTGTCTCTATGGATTTATCTATTGACCCCATTTCTTAATATAAAATTTTAATCAGATTTACTTTCATTTTCAAATTTTCATTGAGAAAATATTTTCTGGAGTGAATAGTATTAACACAAGATAATTCCTTGAGTAATTCTTTGTAGTATGCAGTAAAATATTTTCTTTTTTGATTTTTACCTTAATGAGTTTATTATCATTAGGAAAAATTTTTTCCTAATAATTTAAAATCCCATATTACTTATTGACCCTTGGGGGGGAGTACACATTAAGTTTCTTTCTTTCTTTTCTTTTTTTTTTTTTTTTTTTGTGGCTGGCTGACAGGCAGACCTGAACCCCTGACCCTAGTGTTACAACACTGTGCTCTCACAAACTGAGCCAACTGGTCATCTGTCAAGTTTCATTTTTTGAACCTCCCTCAATTGTGAGTTTTCTTTATAACCATTATTTATTTTTACCAGATATAATTTCCCCAGTCAAAGTTTGCAGATATGAATTTTATCAAGAAGTTTTGATTCTTTGGATCATTTTTATGTTGTATTAATTTCTTGGGAACATTCACTGACCTCCCCTATAAAGAATATCCCCTATTATTCTCTAATTCTGGAATCTTCATTTATCACCATCTGACATTATTTTATATTTGTTTGTTTATCTGCTTATCAACTGTCTTCCCTTCCAGGCTGTGAGCCCGATGAGGGCAGGGATTTTGCCTGTCTTATTCTTGACCATATTCCCAGCACCCAGAACAGTGCCTGGGACACAGCAGGCCCACAATTCATGGAATGAGTGAAGGAATGAAGCATGGCTTAGATAAAACACTGATGGCCTGAATTTGTCTCTTAGTTAGTCCATGAGTAAAAACATAAGGAATCTTATTACAGAAAGGCAGAGAGAGAGAGAGAGAGAGAGAGAGAGAGAGAGAGAGAGAGAGAGAGAGAGAGAAACAATGCAGACCTACATGGGTCCAGGGCCCAAATGACGGGGCTGAGCCATCCCACCACACAGTGAAGATGAGCCAAGTTCCAAGGAAGTCCCAATTTTGCCAGGGAGATAGGTAGCCACCACAGCAGCCTGTGTGTCAGTGTTTTATTTATTGAGGATATAGAATGATGACTTATGGCTTAGGGGCAGCAGAATACATTGTCAGTATGACAGAAATGCTGCTGATGGTGCTACCTGGACCCTCAGGACAAAAGAAGAGGCCAAGAGACAAGGGATAGAGTTTTGATAACACTTGAGCCCACACTCTGCACCTCATGATGGCTGTTGTTGCTGGAGGCTGTTGTCCTTGGTAGGAGCCTGGCCGGGGTCCCTGCCTGCTCTTCCTCCATTCTGCCCAGTTGAGCATTATTGAGCAACAGACTCACAACCAAGAATTGGGCCCTCCGATTGCAACCTCATGTTAAAGCCTCCATTCAAGTTATCTGTCACAGCATAACAAGCCCCCCAAAGCTGAATGGCTTCAAACAACAATGTATGATTATCTTTCCTGATTCTGTGTGTTGACTCAGCTCAGCAGGATGGTTTTCTTGCTGAAAGTCTCTTGTGAGTTTGCAGCGGGATTGCTGCTGGGGCTGGAGTCTCTGGAGGCCTGGCTGTGCTGGAAGCCTCAGACGGCTCTCTCACAGCTGCTAGTTGGTGCTGGCTGTCAGAGTGCTGCTGATAGGAGCACCTACACGAGGCAGGGAGCAGAAGCTGTCAGGTTGGTTAAGGGCTAGGTTGGAAACTAGCACAACATCACTTCTGCAATATTCCTTTTGTCAAAGTAGTCACAGCACACCCAGATTGGAAGGAGTGGAGAAATAGACCCCAACTCTTGATGGGGAGAGCAAGGTGACGTTGCAGAAGTACATGGGGGATGGGAGTCATGGTTGGTTCCATCCTTGGAAAATTCACTCTGTCACAGCTCTAAATGCATTAACCTGGGATTCTGCCCAGATAAGCACAGCTTCCTCCCTTTGGTGAGCATTCTTGACTCTTCAAAGAGCTTTCATGCCAATGATCCACACCATGCCTGTGACTGGCTGTTCAGGTGAGGCAGTATAGCAGAGCATAGGGCCAGACCACCTGGTTTGTCTCCAAGCACCACAGCTTTCTTCCTGCATGATGTGGGCAAGCTATTTCATCTTTCTGTGCCTCAGTTTCCTCATCTGCAAAATGGGAGATCATAATATCCCCCTGCCTCATAGCTTCACGGTGAGAACTAAGTGAAGTATTGGTTGGGAGGCTCTTGGAACAGTGTTAAGGACAGAGCAAGTCTGTGTCTTTTTTTTTTTTTTTTTTTGTCTTTTGTCTTTTTCCGTGTCCGGCAACAGATCACAACCCTCAGTGTTGCCCCCGTACCGGACCGGGGACCGGCAACGGGATTGCAACCCTCGGTGTTGCTTCCGCGCCTCGCTCAGCCAGTGAGCGGGAACCGGTCTGTATGTGGGATCCGAACCCTCGGGTGGGAGCGCCGCCGCGCTTCCCAAGCGGCGCACTATCCAGTGCGCCACCGGGCTGGCCCAGAGCAAGTCTGTGTCAATGGTGGTTATCATTATTACTACCCCACTGTACTTATTTTTTATTTTTAAAATTTGTAGTTTGGGGCTCACCAATTAGCTCAGTTGGTTAGAGCACAGTACTGTAACACCAGGTCAAGGGTTTGGATCCCTGTACTGGCCAGCCACCAAAAATAAAATAAAATAAAATTTGAAATTTAATTTTTTAAAATAGGTAATATATTTACCTGGTTCAAACGTCAAAAAGGAATATGAGGGCTTATAGATCAGAGTCTCCCTGCCCTGTATCCAGCCATCTACTTCTCTTCCCAGTAGAAACCATGTTTTCCAGGTCCTTTTGTTTTACCAGAAATACCCTCTGTGTTTATAAGCAAACATGGGTAAGTATTCCTCCACCACCACGTTTTTTTAAATACACAAATGGTAGTGACTGTACTCCCAGCTTTGCATCTCGCTTTTTTCCCTTAGAGTAGATATTTGGTGATTGTTTGATATCCGAACTGAGAAGAGCAGCCTCATTCTTTTTTACCACCCAAATAATATCCCATTGCATGGCTATGCCGTGATGTGTCTAATAAGCCTCCTGTGGGGGGACACTTAGGGGGTTTTCAGTCTTCAGCTCTAACACACTATGCTGTGATCTATTCCCACTGTGTTGATAAGAAAACTTAGGTCTGAGAGGCAGTGTCCTTCTCCAAGCCACATGGTGAGGGAACCCAGGAGTTGGTGGTGGAACCAGTATCAGGCCATAGTCCCCTGTTCCAACCCCCATGATGCAGTCCATCTCATCTCAGCTTGGCACTCCTGGCTGTGGGAAGTACGAAAGGGGGACTGGTGGTAGGAGGGTAAGGGTGGTGAGCAGGCAAATCTACCAGTGCAGTTGTTTTCTCTTCCTTGTCCTAACGATCGGCTGCGTGATGTAGGAGGTCCAGCTGGAAGGAAGGCTTATGCTTTTAGACTGAAAAGCAGCAAGGAAGAGCTTGTGGGCTGAAAGGGGTGCTTTGCAGCTCTGAGCCTTGTGGCAGTGCCTCTGTATATGTCTTGTTTTCTTCTTCAGGGGGGGTTGCTTCGGAGGAAGTAGAAGCTAAAATAGCCCAGGATTGGAGAGGAACTCAGCCCTAACATACAGAAGACCTGGGCTTGAGACCCAGGCCGGCCTCTCACTGGGATCCTTGGGCAAGTCACAAAATCTCTCTGGGCCTGGAACGTGGAAGCTTACCCCCATGCGGCCTCTCCAGTCACAAGATACAGGTTCTGGGGTCACCAGGCTTGAGTTCAAGCACCAACTCAATCAATGCCCCATTGATGAATTTCATTTCCTCATTAGGAAAAAGCAGGAGGCAAGCTGGCCGATTAGCTCACTTGGTTCGAGCATGGTATTATAACACCGAGGTCAAGGGTTGGGATCCCCAGACAGACCTGCTCCCCAAAAAAGAAAGAAGTAGGAGGCAGAGTAGTGTTGGGTGTGGTATGAGTCAAATGAAACGATGTATATGAAAGCTCCTGGAAAACTGAAAAGTTGATGCACTGCACAGATTTCCCTCACCCCCAAGTGTTAATTTTGAGGACTGTATTACAAATGGTGAACTCTGCCCAGGACCACACTTTAAATACACAAGATTATTATTAGTGACACATACTTCTCTGTTACTCATAACACAGAAACTAAAACGCAAAACCAAAACCAAAACACAAAATCTTTCTCACGTGTGGAACTTGATTCCCAGCCTCTGCTTAGGACTTCTGCTTGCATTTAAGGTACAGTGCCACTAGATGGCGGTAATGTCTAGGCCATCGAGGCCTGTCTCAGAATGACCCAAAGGACAATTTCAAATGTCCTCCCTTTTTCTACTTTGACAGAAGTCTTCCCGAAGGACCCACTGAGCTTCAGTTTCCTCATCTATAAAATGGGGATAAAAGTACCTAAATGATATCATGAATGTAAAATCCTCCTGTGCAGAGTAAGACCCTCAGTAAATGTTTGCTTCTTTCCTAAGGTGTCTGATTAAGACTGCGGCTTTTGGAACCAGACTACCTGGGTTTGAATCCCAGCTCCACCACTTACCAGCTGTGTGACATTGGGCAAATTACCTAATCTCTCTGGGCCTCAGTTTCCCTGTCTGTAAAACGGGGGCTAGTAATCATTTCTATCCCCCATAGTTCACGTGTGTAAAGCTTAGAACATGTCTGGTCTAGGAAAAGAGTTCTGTTTGCCATAGTCTGTGCATGTCCTGGAGTGAATCTCTATTGACAGTAGGCTGGGTCTGGGTCCTAACTCTGGGCATCTCTCAAGATTGAGAGCCTTGTCAAGGGAATATGTCTTCCCGGCATTTAAAACCCCCAGGCATGAATCATAAACAGAGAAAGCCACAATTCCAAGGCTGCTGACAACTTGGTCTCAGGATTCAGGATGCAGCTGGCAGCAGCCTCTGTCCATCAGGCAGGTGATGGAACCCAATTTGCAAGTGTGAAGCCAACTAGTTGGAGAATAAGGAAAGAGCAGAAGGAGCTTGAGGCTGTTTTTAAAGTACTTCTGTCCCTCGGGGGGTCCTGCCCACCTCTGTGCATGCTGCTGAGAGGCAGCTCAGAAAATAAAATATTACACTGGGCGACTGGCCAATCGCTTTCCCTGCTCTGTCCTTTCCCATCTCTATGCAGGTTTGCGGGGGAGGTAGAGGAATCAGGTAATGACAGCACCTGATCAGAAGTCGGGAATTCTGTTTTTAGCCCCAGCTCTGTCACTAATATGCTATGTGACCTGGTACAAGTCACTTTCCCTTTCTGGGCTTCAGAGTCCTGCTCTGCCGAAATTGAGAAACAATTTCTGTCCTTTGTTTCCAACCACGGATGTGGTAAGAATGGAGAAACTCCTCAAAACTTCACCTCCTCCTTGAAGCCCTCCATGTCGGACGGAACAAAAGGGAATCCAAAGACTCCCCACCACCCTCCGTCTCTCCTGGGCTAACCATGCAATATTAATTACCAACCCATTATTAATTCATTGATTTATTTATTTCATACAGTTGTTCACTGCTGGTCTGTCCTGTCTACATGTCTTTTATGTCTTCTCTGCATTTGAAAACTCCTCTGGGAGGGCTGGGCCCGCCTCCTTGTTCTTGCTCTGCATGGCACAGGCACAGTCTGCAGGAGGAGGCTTCTGACTGAGGGCTGGCTCACAGCTCCTGGAGGGAAGGAGGGTCCCGCAGAAACTGAGATTGGTCGGATCTTAGTGAGACTGAGAAGAGTGAGTTGTTGGGGAGGTAAGAGATGTGAATAGTGCTTTGAAAAGTGAAAAGTCCTGTGCAAAAGGGAGAAAATCTTATTCTCTGGGCAGGCCCACAAACTAAAGTTCATCTTTGATGAACATAAGTTTTGCAATCAGACAACCTAGAAGGAAGCTAGTTTAATTTTAGGAAGCATGGCAGTTCTCTCTCAATTCCTAAAATAACATTTTATTTTGGATTACATTTGGGCAAGTGTGTGTATGTGAGTGTTCCACTCTCATTTTTTCAGGGCTTGGGCTGCTAAAATCTGAATTCAATCCCAGGCATACCTCAGTTCCTAGTGGTGCTGGCCCACCCTCACCCCCTCACTCCTCCACCCTCCTTCCCTCCTTTATCTGCCTAATTAGCCTTCCCCTCCCCACACCGCCCAAGTGGCCCCAGCTCCTGTTAAGGCCCAGGACTGCTTCAGAGCCTCCGGCTTCTCTTTGCCCTCCACCTTGTGACTACCCCCTTCCCACTCTTGCCATCCTCCACCAAATGCCTGGCTGTCAAGGGACACTGAGGCTCTTCAGTTAGTATCCCGTGCTCTGGACTTCACTGCCTTTTCAAAATTTACTGGCCCTGGGCTCCATTCCATCTACCTCAAAGCTCCTGACAACAAGGGCCACCCATGGCTCACTCGGGAGAGTGCGGTGCTGATACCACCAAAGCCAAGGGTTCGGATCCCTATATAGGGATGGCCTGTGGCTCACTAGATGAGCGTGGTGCTGACAACACCAAGCCAAGGGTTAAGATGACCTTACCGGTCATCTTTAAAAAATAAAAAAAAAAGAAAGTTCTTTCTGAAGGGGAATTTCAGACCATGTGGTAGACCAAAAGAGAGATTTGGGGATGCGTATAGTTAATGATAATAACAGTAGATACTATTTTTTGCACACCTCCTAGGTTCTAGGCACTACTCTCAGTGCCTTACGTCCTTTGTCTAATTCCAATAGCCCTACGAAGCAAGTGTAATCATCATCATCATCGCCACCACCACCATCATAAATACAACAAAATCAGCCAAGTACTTATGTGCTAAGTGGCTCACCTAGAGTGTCTTGTGATGTGGTGCTGTTGCCATGCACATTTTCCAAATGAAGGAACCAGGCACAGATCAATTAAGAAACTTGCCACACAGCTATTAGGACGAGGCTGAACCTCAGAGGGGTTAAGTAACAAATCCATTTCCACCCAGCAAGCAAGCAACTGAGTGAAGTCTATGTCTTTCCCTCCACATGCTCATCACACCTCCTCCTGGGGCGAATGGGAAATTCCAGCTGGGATGAAGGTAGCTGGGACCAGGAAGAGCTGGGGTGGAAATGGGGGGTGGGGCTTCACCAGCCCCGCAACAGCACACCCCTTGCATAGAGAATGTCCAGAAATGCTTGAGGACCCCAGCCCCAGCCACCTGCCAAATGTCGCCTGGCTTTGCTGCCCTTTCCCAGAAATCCTTCCCTGAACCATATGGCTCATCAGAATCCCAGCTATGGTTCAACATTCTATCAGAATGCTGCCTCCTCCAGGAAGCCTTCCTCATGGCCCTCACCCAGAGCCCTCTGACCTTCTCCAGAACATGTCCACTCATTTGGCTGTCCTGTTCAGCCTTGGGATAGGTACTGCCATCTGGCCTCCCCAGCTAGGTGTTGAGTTTCTCTAGGCTCTAACACATGTGGTCAGTGCTCAGAGAATTCTTACTGAATGAACAAATCCTGCATTCAGGCATTCCCCTGGGTCACTGGGGTCATAGATTCAGTGCAGCTGGTGAAGGGGTGTGGAGAGGGAAGTCAGGAAGTACAAAGGAGTGATCATCCTAGATGCGATAATAGGGAGTGGTGAGGTCTGTGGCAAACAAGAGTCTGCATACCTACCAGGGGGCTCACATTCAAATTCAGCCACCCATTGCCCACCCCTCACACAGGAAGGGCTGGGACACAGTCCAGCCCTGACCACCCTCACTTTCTTTCCCTTTCCCTTTGTGCACACCACTTTAAAACATACTTCCATGCCACTTTAACGTCAGTCTTCGCAGCCACCGCGCCGCCCTGGCCGCGCTGCCATTGGCTCGCTAAAAATGCCTCTCTAATCTGCGCTCGGCCGTGCGCGCCTCCTCCCTCATCCTCCCCCGCGCCGCCTCGGCTCTGACCTTCCTCCACCCGCAGCCCCGGCGAGATCCCGGAGAGACGCGGTGGCGGCCGCAGCGCCAGCCCCCTCCTCCCCCGGGAAGTCGTCCGGGCCCCACACGCCCCGCTTCGCCCGTGGCGCTGCCGATGGTGCCAGGCGCTCCTGCCCCCAGGTAGGGGGACTAGTCCTTGGCTAGAGGGCGGGGGTGGGGTGGGGGGTCCAGTTAGGGAGCGCGCGTTGGAGGTGGGCCCCGGGACTGCCGTCTTTCTGGGCCAGAGGAGGGGGCGTGGGGGGAGGATTAGGCAGTTACCTGGAGAGAGGTGGGCGCGCGCCCGGGGATGCTTTGCAGGCGCCGGGGTTCTTGGGCATCGCCCAGGAAGTGCCAGGATGCCCCTGTGCCGGGCCCCTGGGGAGAGGGAACCGGCGGCCGAGGTCTTTACCCTGGGGAAAGCGCAGGAAGTAGGTTCCTCGGGAAGCTGGGGCCCGGGCCCGGTGGTCCAGGTCTCCGGCCTGGGGTATTTCGGTACCAGCAGGGGTGGGTGGGCTGGTGCCAGCTTGGTGCATAGGCTATTTATGGATCAGAGTGGGCTGGGGAGAAACACAGCAGCTGATGCACCCTGCGCCTGTCTGGTTTACAATTACAGGTATTTCTTTCTGCCACCAAGGCTTCTGGCCGAGCCCTCTACCCCTTCCCCGACAGCTGGGATGGCGGGGGGAGGAGAGGAGAAGGCGGGATGCTAAAGGGCCCGCAGATACAGCAGCAGCGTCTGCCGGGCACTGTCCTCCCACTTGCTGTCTGTTGGAACTATCTCTCTCCCTTGTTTTCATCTTTCGGGAGGCTGTGAAAAGGTTAAAGAATTGTCAGGGTGTGGGGGACACAGTGGTAAATCCCAAGTCTTGGCCAGACCCAGCTTCAAGCCCCAGCTACCCCCCCCAGACCAGCTCTGAACGCCGTGAGCAGTGACACACGTGGCTGCTTTTTTCTAGACAGCCATAAATAACCCACTTTGTCCTGGCCCCTGGCACAGCTGGGCTGCAAATGGGACTGTCTGTCTGTGATTTTGGAGGTTTTATCCCCATCCTTGCCTTCCCTTCTCGTGTCCAAATCACCACTCACAAGCAACCCCATCCAGGCAGCTTCTCTGATACCCTGGTTGAGATTCTCACCTCCTGCCATAAGTTCTTGGACTCAGTTGCCTTGTGGCTTGGTTATTTATGTCTTGTCTGTCGCCCTCTAGACTGGAAGTGCCTTCAGGCTAGGAATCTGATTCATCTGTCATCGCCCCTGCACCTGACCAGGTTTTGCCACAAAGCACATGTTTGTGGAATTAATGATTGATTGAATGAATGAATGTGAACTCTGGGAAATAGATGGCAACCTGAAGGAGGGGGTGAGCCCCCTGTTGGGCTTTTTTTCTACCCCTCAGGACCAAAGAGCCACCAAAACCAGACAGTTTCATTTAGGCCCTTCCTAGGCCTGGAGTTGATGGGCAGCTATGGCTTTTGGAAATGTGTTGCAATCCTGCTGGCTCCAGAGGGTCTTGCTAGGCCCCTGATTTGAGTTCTCTGGCCTGGTCCCAGCACGGTGGGAGGCCTGATGTGAAGGTCTGCCTCTCTTCACTGGGTAGGCACTTTCTTCCTGGGGTACTGAATTCAGATCAGGGGGCTCTGCCTCTGTCCCAGCCCCTGGGAGGAAAATCCAGGTCAGCAACAGGGAGGCTGGGAAGGCCCAAGCCAGGCCATCCTTAGCCTCTGGGGTCCTCATAGCGAGCACTGAGCAAGTCTCATGACCCCATTGCCTAGCCACGAGGACTGTGTCTGTGCAGGACGCCGACATCTGCAGAGCTCTTTGCTGGCCCTTGTTGGTCCCGCAGCCATGCAGCCTCCCTGATGTGGCTCTGCCACCCTCCCCCAGCCTGGGCTGACTCTCCCCATTGCCCTCCCTCTGCCCCCAGACACTCTCCTTTCAGTTCCTCAAATGAGTCCACGTGGCTCACCTGCAGGCCTTCGCACAGCTGCTCCCGCGCCTCCTCTCCCTTCCTTCCTGCTCCCTCTCACCCTCAGGAGCCACTGAGACTTCTCTAACTGCAGAAGCTTCCCCAGCTTGGGCTGGGAGCTCCAACTATGAGCACCTCCCCATTGCCTGTTCGCCTCCCCTCGGAGACCCTCACACCACACAGCAGTGTCTTCGTGGGCTTTTCACTGTTGTCTCCTCCTGGGCTGTAGAATCTGTGGGGCAGGGTCTGTGTCCCCTCTCCTGTGTCCCCAGGGCCTGGCACAGAGTAGCCCTAGCTTGTACTTAGGGAATGAGTGAGTGACTATTGGTCCTGTCATGTACTTCCTCTCCTCACCAACGTCAGGACATACTTACCATTCTTTTTCTCCCATTAGGAGATGAGGAACCATTCAGAAATTTGCATGCACTACCCCCCCCCCCCCCCCCCCCC
>NW_007727811.1:162080-176152 GCF_000696425.1 Galeopterus variegatus | reverse complement strand
CCCCCCCGCCACCCCCGGCCCCAGCAAGAACGAGCTGGTGATAGAAAGTCTTCATGGGAGAAGTGAAACTAGCTGTGGGTCTGGAAGGACAGAAGTGACAGGGGAGGACATTAGGGGTGGGGGCATTCACTGATTTGGGGGGAGATCCTCCCCAGGAAGCAGGTAGAGGGGTTGGGGAGGAGTGGGTATACCAGGTAGGAGGAGGGCTGCTTGGTTTGGTTTTACATTATTTTTTTTAAAACAGCTTTTATTACTTTTTCTTATTACCAAAGTAATATGTCTTCACTGTGGACAATTCAGAATGTACTGGAAAGCCAAATGAAGGAAACCCATTAGCCAATGTCAGACCTACCCTCCATGGGCCCTTTGTGGCTGGTTTCTAGCCAGGGGCCCAGCAGACTGGAAGGGAAGGCTGGGACTAGGGGCTGGGGACAGGGGAGGCAGGTCAGGGTCCCAGGAATTACTGTGGAGATTGGCAGGCAGCAGGGGGAGTGTCCCCGGAGCCTCACTGCAGGCAGCAGAGGAGGAAGCAGGATAGGACAGAGGAGAAGCGGAGCTCTGATGCAGCCCCAGCAGGCAGCCCCCGAGAATCCCACGGGCACTCTGGAGCTAGAGGGCCCTTCAGAGTACTGCCCAATTTTGCTTGGGATGGTCAGGCCTCCGAGCCCAGTGTCTGGCTTCCAGCAGGTGCTGGGTGTGGGTATGCCCTTGGGCAGGTGGTCTGCAGCAGCACAGTCCGTGAAGGGGCTGCCAGCTGAGGTCACCTGCTGACAGCACCCTAGCAGCTGGGGCAACAGGTTCTGTTCACCACCAGAAGGGAGGAGTGGGAAGGATCCTAGAGATTGGCCGAAGGGAGAAAACCAGCAGGTACCTGGCCCTAGTGGGCTCTGGGGAAAAGGACCTCAAATGATAGTGAAGTTGGTAGTGTGTCTCTGGAAGGGGAGAGATCTGCGTGGTGGTGGGGGTGGGGGGGGCGTGCCTCGGAGACCTCAAGCTCGGGGGGCAGGATGCCTGAAGACTGGGCAGGCAGAGGATGCCTTGGCTACTATTTAAAATCACTTGATAAATCAAAATGCTGGTTGGGGCTGGGGTGGGCTTGTCAGATAAAATACAGGATGCTCAGTTAAATTTAAATTTCAGGTAAATTACAGATTTGTTGCTGCTGCTGCTGTTTTTCAGTAGAGACATACTTGTACGAAAAACATTTATTTGTCATTTATCTAACATTCAAATTTCACTAGGTGTCCTGAATTTTTATTGACTAGACCTGGCCGCTCTAGGCTGGGGTGGGAGGGAGGGAAAGTGCAGGGTCCTAATTTTCCCTTCTTTTGTAGTGAGGAAGGGGTCAATGGATACTTGTTTGAAGTTGACAGTTTTAAAACATTAGCATGTCCATTTTGAGAAATTAGCGAGATGTTTTAACTTTTGCATCTGTAAACTGTTTCTGTATACTGTCCAGAGAGTAGCTGGGTTTTGGCTCCCTCATGCTGCTCAGAAATAATAAAATGATAGTCCTCTTGTTTACGCAGGTGGGACATAGGGAGATTTGATGATCGAGGGTGGAGTCACTAAGTAAGGTTAATCCATTTGAGAAATACAAATCCTGGTCATGATAAAGCTCTTATCTGACAGAGGGTGTGTGAAACTGGAACTCTCACATCAGTTGAGGAGAAAACATTGGCACTACCTTTTTTGGCAATAGCGATCAAAGTTTTGACCCCGCAATTCCATTTTTTGGGACTTATTCTACAGGTGCATTCTTACCAAGGTGCAAAGATAGCTGGGCAGAGATGGTCATGTGGTGAAATTAGATGTCTGTCAGGAGGACTGGAGACATAATTAGGACCTGTCCATCCTCTGTGATTTTAGGCAGATGTTCATTCTTTTCATTTAGTCAATGAGTCTCCGCTGAGTGTCTGCTGTGTGTCAGGCATGGGGTCGGTGCTGGCAGTGTTGTGGAGCTTCATAATACCAGTGTGTAAAGATGGTCATGATGTATTGATAGGTTAAGGCAAATGACTTTGTAGGACAATGTGTTTAGTATGATCCAATTTTTAAAATATGCATATGTGCATATGTACCTCTGTTCATATCTGCATAAAAATGTGTACAAGGCTGCATACCTGACTGTTATTAGTGCTCACCTCTCTGGGGGAGACACTGGGAGGCTGAGTGCCAGGAAAGATGAGGAATGTTTCCTCTTTATTTCAACCATCCTGTGCTGTTTGCATTTTACACAACAAACATCATTACTGATAAAATAAGAATAATAACAGTATTTGGTAATACCTGGGATTTTTTTTCTT
Organism: Galeopterus variegatus; assembly: GCF_000696425.1. NCBI lineage: Eukaryota > Metazoa > Chordata > Mammalia > Dermoptera > Cynocephalidae > Galeopterus > Galeopterus variegatus. The sequence continues at coordinate 173,846 of NW_007727811.1, read as the reverse complement.
AGAAATCTAAAAAACTGAGCATGTGAATTGCATTTCCTTTAATCTGATGGCATGTGAGTCACATGCTGCCATCTGAGTTCAAAGAGTTATCTGTGGCTGATTTCTAACTGGTCCCCTTGTGAGTTTGTTTCTCCTCTCCTTCCTCCGCCCAAACCCGTGCTGGACAGAACCTGGTGCAATGGGAAAGAGAAGGGTAATGTCTGGGTACCAGGAGCATGGCAGAAACTGAGTACTTGCTTACATGGCACTGGGGTATCCTCTAGGAGGCAAAGGAGGGGTCCAATGACATGTTCAGGCACTGTTCTATTTATCCATATTTATTAACTCATTTATTCCTCTCAGTAACCTCATGAAGCTATGCCCATTTTACAGATGTGGCAACTGAGATTAAGTGTCTTGCTTGAGATCTCACAGTGAGTAAGTGGCTGAGACGTGCAGTCTGCCTGCAGAGGTTGTGCTTGTCACCTATGTGGCCACAGAACTCTTGGCAAGGAGTGATGATTGCTTGTCTCAGGGACTGGAGGCAGGTGGGTGGTCTTCAAGAAGCAGACCTGGGGGCCGGCCCGGTGGCGCATGGATAAGTGCGCCGCTCCCGCCCGATGGTTCGGATCCCACATGCGGACCGGTTCCCGCTCACTGGCTGAGCGGGGCGCGGGAGCAGCACCGAGGGCTGCGATCCCGTTGCCGGTCCCCGGTCCGGTACGGGGGCGACACTGAGGGTTGCGATCCGTTGCCGGACACGGAAAAAAGACAAAAGACAAAAAAAAAAAAAAAAAAGAAGCAGACCTGGAAGGAAGGATGCTCAGATCCAGAGAGGTGGAAGGTGGATGTTCCAGGCAGAGTGACAGCAGGGACGGAGATGCGTAGGTTGGAATGTGAGAGATGGGCTCAGGGGCTAGGGAGGAAATCTGCAGGAGCACGAGGCAGGATGTGAGCCACGAGGCAGCCAGGCTAGAGTGCTGATGCTGGACACTTTAAATGATCCACCTCATTGGAACTTCTGGGGCAGGTGGCCCAGGGCTCTGCCCACTCCTCCTCACAGGGGCTGGCAGAGACCCAGCATCCCTTAGTTCCACTCTGCCCCCACTTGGGCCTTCCCCAGGGCTACACATCCCATCCCTGACCTGCCTGGGTCTGGCCTGGACTAGCCGCCAGAGGACAAGAAAGTCTGCCAAAGCAGGGCAGGGAACTGGGGGTTGGGGTCCAGGCTGAGGCCTTGGCCCTGACACTGACTCGCCAAGGAGCCTTGGGCCATTCAGCACCCTCCCTCTGTTTCCTCTTCTTTTATTTGTAAACTTTTTATTGTGGAAAAATATAGGCACTTACAGAAATGGAAAAATAGTGTATGGATCACATGTACCGCCGCTCAGCTGCAACAGCTATTAGCTCATGGCCATTTTGTCTCCTGTCCACCTTCCCACTCCTGCCCCCCCAATAATGTAATAATTCAGACCAAATCTCAGGCATCATTTCATCATAAACACATCAAGATATATCTCTAAAAGACAAGGACATTTCATAATATAATCACAATACCATTATTACACCTAAGAAGTAATAATTCCTTCATATGACCAAATATCCACTCAATATTCACATTCCCTCTTGTCTCAGTATTGCCTCAGACGTGTCTTTTTTTTTTTTTTAACAGTTTATTTAAATCAAGATCCATATAAGGTTGGCTGATATGTCTTTGTCTCTTTCAATCCATGGCTTCCCTCTCCATCTCTTTCTTACTGGGCAATAGAACACCATAACTCCTATCTAACTAGAACTTCGTACCCATTGACCGATCTCTCCCCATCCCCACTCTCCTCCCCTCCTCTGGTAAACACCATTCTATTCTACTTCTATGAGAACAGCTTTTTAGATTCTACCTATGAGTGCGATCATGCAGTATTTGTCTTTCTGTGCCTGGTTTATTTCACTTAACATAATGCCCTCCAGGTTGATTCACATTGCCCCAGATGACAGGATTTCATTCTTTTTTAAGGCTGAATAGTATTCTATTGTGTGTATATACCACTCTTTATTCATTCATCGTTGGACACTTGAGTTGATTTCATATCTTGGCTATTGTGAATAGTGCCGCAATAAACGTGGGAGCGCAGATATCTCTTCAACGTACTGATTTAATTTCCTTTGAATGTATACCCAGTAGTGGGATTGCTGGATCATATGGTAGTTCTATTTTTAATTTTTTGAGGACCCTCCATACTCTTTTCCATAATGGCTGTACGAATTTACATTCCCACCAAAATATCTGAGGGTTCCCCTTTCTCCACATCCTCGCCACCTTTCGATTTATCTTTTGATCTTTTGATAATAGCCATTCTATCTGGAGTGAGATGATATCTCATTGTACTTTTGATTTGCATTTCCCTGATGATTAGTGATGTTGAGCTTTTTTTCTTACACCTGTTGGTCGTTTGAATGTCTTCTTCTTTTTTTTTTTTTCAGTCTTTTACAATTTATTAATCCTTTTGTGAAAAATCCGCAGTCACCACCGATAAAGTCATTGCAGAATCTTTACTCCTAGGCCGGCCCGTGGCTCACTCGGTAGAGTGCGGTGCTGATAACACCAAGGCCACGGGTTCGGATCCCATATAGGGATGGCCGGTTTGCTCACTGGCTGAGCGTGGTGCTGACAACACCAAGCCAAGGGTTGAGATCCCCTTACCGGTCATCTTTTAAAAAAAATAATAAAATAAAGATATACCAAAACGTGAGATACTGCGAAAGCAGTACCAAGAGGGAAGTTTATTGCAAAAAAATGCTTACATAAAAAGAATAGAAAGACTTCAAATAAACAACCTAACGTTACACCTGGGCCGGCCTGTGGCTCACTCGGTAGAGTGCGGTGCTGGTAACACCACGGCCACGGGTTCGGATCCCATATAGGGATGGCCGGTTTGCTCACTGGCTGAGCGTGGTGCTGACAACACCAAGCCAAGGGTTGAGATCCCCTTACCGGTCATCTTTAAAAAAAAAAAAGAATCTTTACTCCTGCTTTTTGCCAGCACCTACACTGGCCTTTGCAGTCCCCCTGACTTTCTTCATTCTGTTCTTGCATTCCTTTCTCTGTTTTTTTGAGGTCTTTTTCTTCTCATCCAGGCCATGTCTTGCAAGTCTATGTTTGGGTTCATTTTTCTTTGCATAATCCAGGGGATCGTAAATCATGCCAGAGCCAGTTGTCTTGCCACCACCAAAATAGGTTCTAAATCCAAATAGAAAGATGACATCCAGTGTGGTCTTGCACATTTTGGCTAATTTTCCCAAATTTCTGCCTTAGGTACTGTTGCCTTTCCAGGGTGAAGAACGTCAATGGCCATGTGCTTCCTCTGAAGCAGTCAGCTGGTCATGAACTTTCTGGTCCAGATAGTCACTGTGTCATTCATGATGGTGGTCAGTCCTCAGGAAGCCAAGCAGGAAGAAAAGCTTGAATGTCTTCTTTTAAGAAATGTCTATTCAGGTCTTTTGCCCACTTTTTAATTGAGTTATTTTTGTTGTTGTTGAGTTGAGTTCCTGATATATTTTGGAGATTAACCCCTCATCAGATGTATTCTCCCACTCAGTAGGTTTTTTTCTTATTCTTTTGCAATTTATCTATTGGAGAAAGCAAGTGATTTGTCCTGTAGAATTTCCCACAGTCTAGATTTTGTTGACTGCATCCCCATGGTGTAGTTTGTTTGTTTATTTATTTATTTATTTACGGTGGCTTGCCGGTATGGGAATCTGAACCCATGATTTTGGTATTAGCAGCACCATGCTCTCCCAAGTGAGGTACCTGGGCAGCCCCGTGGTGTAGTTTAGCGTGTTCCTCTGTCCCCTCTGTAGATTGGTAGATGGATCCATGTGTCTTCTGACACCTCTTCATGTAGTCATCAGCAAATGCTCCTGGCTCTGCCTTCACAGCACCCAGAATCCCACCACCTGTCACCACCTCCACTGCCGCCCTCCCTTCTCAGCCTGCATGTCGTGCTCCCAGATCACCACAGCAGCCTCTCCCTGGCCTCCCTGCCCTCCCCTTGCCCCAGCAGCCAAAGAGATCCTTTGAAAACCTAAATCAGATAACATCTTTCCCAGCTCAAAACTGTTTGGTGACTCCCCTCTCATTCAAAATAAAACCCAAAGTCCTATAAAAAGTTTATAACAGCCTACAAGGCCCTGTGTGATCTGACTGCCTGATACCTCATCTCATGCCCCTGCAGCCTCACTGGTCTCCTGGTCATTTCTTGGACATATCAAGCACCTGCCTCAGGGCCTTTGCACTGCTATTCTCCTCTAGGCATTCTCTTCCCCAGAGGTCTGTGTGGCTCATGACATTCTGCCCACATCACCCCCTCAGAGAGGCCTTCCCACACTACCCCACCTAAAATAGCCCCTGTTGTTCTCCATCCCCTAACCCTGCTTTATTTTCCTTCAAAGCACTCCTCTCTGACATTATCATCTTATTGGTTTCTTGTCTGTCTCTCATACCTGCCCCTGAGTTCCATGAAGGCAGGGTTGGGGTGGCGTAGCAGGACTCCCCTTCCCTGCCCCTCACTCCTGCTCACGGAGCAGACCTCCCCCTCCTCCATTGCTAGCCCCTCTCCTTTCAATGTTTCCTGAAAAATAAAACAACCCCATACTTGTGCATAGTGCTTTATAGTTTACACAGTTCTTCCTGTTTCAAATCTGGTTCCCTAGGAGGTGAGCTGAGACAGGAGTTCCTGGGCAGGTGATTTATTTAAGGCATGTTCACATTAGGGTGGGAAAAGATGTGCTTTCAGCAGAAGCCTATCACTAGTTTGATCCATGGGGAAAGCGAGAACACGAACAGCAAGTCCCATAGGCTTATCCCTCCTTAGGGCTTTGTACTTCCAATCAGGTGGCCACTGGCTGCAAGCTACTTCCAGCGGGAGCATAACCTCTCATGCATCTCTAAGTGAGGCAGCTCCTGTAAGCCAAGGGCAGCAGTCAGGAGAAGGAGGCAGCTGTGAGCTGTTAGCAGCCAGCACCCGCAGCTGCTGGGAGATGGGCGCCCCACCTGATAAAAGGGCACTGACAGCGCCTCCTTTACTTCCATATCCATTTTCTTCATTGAGCCACAAGCCTATGGGGATGGTATTTATTAGTGATCACTAATCCCATTTCATAGATGACGAAGCTGAGGTTCTTGGGGTGATATGACTTGCTTGAGGTTGCACAGCTGGGAAGGGGACTTACTTGGGGTCCTCTTATTAGATGACAAATCATCTTAGTGGCTGCTGTTCATAGTTTTACTCTCGTGCATTCATTCTGTTGCACGTCAAATGAACATGTGTTGAGTATGGCGTGCTGTGCAGCAAATTCAGTGGTGAATGATATGCACTTTGTCTTTGCCCCTTGGAGCTTCCAGCCACTGGATCTGTCCAGCATTTAGCCACCCACCACCCTAGTTACCCCTTCTGAGCCCTCAGCAGCCCCAACTTCCATAAGGACAACTGCGATTTATCGAGCATGTACTATGTGCTGGGCACTGTGCTAGGCTCCTTCTGTTGATAGACTCACCCACCTGCACAGCACCCCATTTTCAGAAGGGTGAGCTGAGGCTGCAGAGGGACTGTGACTCGCAGCCAAGCCCCTCGGTGAGTGTGTGATAGAGCTGGGATTCAAACGCAGGTCTGAATGCGACTCCTCCCTCCCCCAGCCTCACCCCCAGCAGGATATCAGGTGTCACCTCTATCAGCAGCTCCATCAGACACCAGGCAGCCACCACTGCCTGCTCCCTGGTGTTGGGTGACTGGCTGCCATCTCACCTGCTCCACTTGGCTCTGCCCCAGATGGCGCACTTGTAATTGGAGACCTCCTCTGCCCTGCAGGGTCCAGGATCCCTGCCTCTGCCCACCCTCCGAGCCCCTTGCCATTGGCCCCGACTGGCTGAGAGGGCCCTTCCGCCAGCCCTAGTGAGGCCTGGGCACTGGTGGCCCCTCCTCTCTCCTTCGCACCAGCTGGCCTGGTAAGCCACAAAGCTGGCTTGGCTTGGCTTGGGTGCCCCTGCATGGGGTGGGGGGCGGGAGGCAAACCACAGCGGGCCTCCTTTCTGCCTCACCTTCCTTCCTGCCCAACAGATCCAAGCTGACACGGGGAAACCAAGTCATGAAATTGCCACCTGGGGGATGTAAGGGAGGAGAGGGTCCTCCAGACTGCCCAGGTGATGGTGGTCTGTGAGGCAGTAGCATGGGGGTGGGTGCCCCAGGCCTGTGTCAGCTCCAGATCTCTGAGCCCCCCTGCTCTCCCTAGGACCCCCTCGCTGCCCAGCCCCCAGGCCTCTCTGAGTCATTGCTCAGCTGGGCTGTGGCAGTGAAGGCCAGAACTCTGTTCTGAACCTGGCGGCTCCCTCCAGGGACTGTGCTGAGGAGGGACTATACCCACTCTGGCAGAACTTGAGGAATATTTGTGTGAATTTTGTACACAAAATAGCATGCATAGCTCGTGCAGGTTAAGCCCGTCTCCCTGTGCAGGCGGTGGTCTGCAGGGAGATCAGATACTCCCTGCAGTGGTTGGGGGAGATGCAGGATACAGAGAGATGAGGAGCTAGAGAGCTATGGCCATCCCACCTTTACTGCAAGTTAACATCCAGTTTCCATGATATTTTTACCCCTTGCCAGATGGTGATTTTTCTAATTTGATCATTTTGTTTGCATTTTTTTAGCTAGACTTCTGTAAAGAACTTTCCCTCTTCACCTATTTTATCGTTCTGAAATATGGTGCATACAGCAGAATAAAGGCTCCATTTTCTCCCTTTATTTATCGATTTCTTGAGAAGTGAGTTGGTGCTCTAGCAATCTCCGAAGGTGGTCAGTGAGTATTTTTTCCATTTTTTAAAATATAAAAGTGTATAAAATAGGTTATACATTTTATCAAATTAATATAAAGCCAACACCTAAGTGGCCACAATCTAAGTAAAAAAAAAATAGAGCATTGCCACAGCTCCAAAAGACCCCCTGGACCCTTCTCCACCATGAGCCCCTCCCTCCCCCAAAGGAACCCACCATTCTAAATAGTTAGGGTCATTACACGTTTTGTTTTTGGTTTTACCATGTTAAGTATGCATCCCAAACCAAACAGTTCTCTTTTTAAATTTTAATTAATGAACTTATGTATTCTTTTAAGTCTGGCTTTTTTTCTATTAACATTTTTTTTCATGCATCTAGGTTGTTCTTCATAGCGGGGTCTTTTTAATTTTCATTACATAGTATTCCAATATGTGAATACATCATGATTTACTTATCCAGTCAGTTTACAGACATCAGTGTTGTTTCTGATTTGTAACTATCATGAAAAATACTGCTCTGTGCATTCTAAAACATGTCCCAGGTAAACATATGAATGCAGCTCTCCAGGGCACATTCCTAGGAGTGGAACTGCTGGGTTGTAGAGGATGTGATCTTCAACCTTATAGATAATGAGGAACTGTTTTCCAGAGTGGTCGTACCAATTTGCACACTCACAAGCAGTGTGTGTGCAGGATCCCAGGTGTTCTACATTCTTGCAGACATGTGGTCATTAGCACACTTTTTAGTTTTCTTAGATTTTGATTTTTATCGTTATGGGTTTTTACAAATTTGATGTGTTTCAGTCCTCGTAGTCGTATTCTCAACGATGCTCAAATTGTCCCATCTTTGGCCGGTGGTGAACTTCTTCAAGTGGATTCTGGAATCCTTTTCATACTGCCACACTGGCCTATGAAAATGTCCTTGCTTCTGGTATAAAGATGTTCCAGGCTCCTCACAGCTGAAATCAGCCATCTCTCCAAGGAACTGTGGATCCTTCTTTATATGCACATTTTTATCGAGTTATAATTCATATACCATAATATTTACCCTTTTAAAAGGTACAATTCAGGGCCGAGCCCGTGGCACACTCGGGAGAGTGCAGCGCTGGGAGCGCAGCAGCGCTCCGCCGCGGGTTTGGATCCTATATAGGGATGACTGGTGCGCTCACAGCGCTCACTGGCTGAGCGCAGTGCAGCCGGTCTCAAAAAGGACCAAAAAAAAAGGTACAATTCAGTGGCTTTTAGTATACAAGGTTAATTCAAAAAGTTCATGGAAAGATTCATACTACCTTTTCATTCTATTTTCCCATGAACTTTTTGAAGTACCCTCATATTTACAACGTCGTTCAACCATCACTGCTACCTAATTCCAGAACATTTTCATCACTCCAAAAATAAACCCTGTGCCCATTAGCAGTTACTTCCCAATGTCCCCTCCCTCAGCTCCTGGCAACCATCAAACTACTTTCTGTCTTTATAAATTTGCCTATTTTGGACATTTCATGTAAATGGAATCATATAAGCCGTTTGTGACCGACTTCTTTCACTTAGCATAATGTTTTTAAGGTTCATCCCTGTTGTAGCATGTAACTATTTCACTCCTTTTTATGGCTGAGTAACATTCCATTGTATGGATATACCATTTTTTTTTTTCCTTTTTGTCTTTTCTCGTGACCGGTAACGGGATCGCAACCCTCAGTGTCGCGCCCACACCGCGACCGGCAACGGGATCGCAACCCTCTGTGTCGCACCCGCACCACGCTCAACCAGTGAGCGGACCGGTCTCTATATGGGATCCGAACCCTCGGTGGGAGCGCCACCACACTCCCAAGCACCGCACTCTACTGAGTGCGCCACCTGGCCGGCCCGTGGATATACCATATTTTGTTTGTCCATTCATCCATTGATGGACATTTGAGTTGTTTCCACTTTTTGTTATTATGAATAATGCTTCTAAGAGCATTTATATACAAATTTTTGTGTGGACATATGTTTTCATTTCTCTTGGGTATATACCTAGGAGTGGAGTTGCTGAGTCATGTGGTAACTCTATAGTAGACCCTTATCAGATATATGATTTGAGATAATTTTTCCCATTTTGTGGTTTGTCTTTTTCCTGTGGAATGTATTTATTTTCTATTTGGCAGCTGGCCAGTACAGGGATCTGAACCCTTGAGCTTGGCATTATCAACACCATGCTCTAACCAAGTGAGCTAACTGGCCAGTCCTAGGATTGTCTTTGGAGACTCCAGTCTGGTGTTAGAGGCATTAGACTTTTTGAATTCTAGAAACGAACCTAAGGACCCACCCTATAGCCTCAGAAGCTGTAGGCATAGGGCCTTGGGCTGTAGGAACCAGCCTTGCCCAGTCCGGAGGCAAGAAGAAGGAAGTGGTTTGCCCAGGGTCACATAGCCCTTCTGCTGTGTGGCTGCGTGCACCAGTCAGGTCTCCAGTGTAGTTCCCGCCGCTCCTCCGTGGGTCCTCACTCCAGCCAGGCTCATGTCCTCCAAAGCTCCAAACTCAACCACTCCCTTTACCTGAGTGACCCCTTCTGCCCTGTTGCTCTCAACCTCTCTCTTCCTTCAAGGAGAAGCCTTTATTGGCTGCCCCAGTGGAGAGGGGCTTCTCCTCCTAGGACAAGCTCCTGTGGCACCCCGGAGGTGGGAGGTGGCACCTAGACAAATTGCCCGTGGTCAAATTTGGGAAAACTGGATTCAACCAAGATAAAGAGGTTTTTGTTTTTTTTTTACTGTAAACTGATCAGGGCCTTGAACATGCTATTGTGTATCGTAAATGTCAAGGAATTTAATTTTCAAAATTTAGAAGCCGTCAAGACGTCCTTCAGTAGGTGAATGGTCAAGTAAGCTGTGGTGCATCCAGACAGTGGATACTGTTCAGTGCTCAAGAGAATGAGCTATCGAGCCATGAAAAGATGTGGCAGAACCTTAAATGCATATTACTAAGTGAAAGAAGCCAATGTGGAAAAGGCAAAACTATGGAGACGGTAAAAAGACCAGTGGTTGCCAGGAGCTGGGCAGGGGGACGAACAGGCAGAGCGCAGAGGATTCTTAGGGCAGAGCAACTATCCTGTGTGATAGTGCAGTGGTGGAGACACGTCACCAGACGCCTGTCAGAACCTATAAAGGGCACAGCACCGAGAGTGACCCTAATGTAAACTGTGGGCTTTGGGTGACAATAATGTGTCAGTGTTGGTTCATCAGTTGTGACAGATGTCCCACACCTGCAGGATATTGATGGGAGACTGTGTGGGTGGGAGGGGGGATATGGGGACTCTCTGTATTTTCTGATTAATTTTGCTGTGAACCTAAAACTGCTCTAAAAAATAAATTCTATTAATTAAAAAAATTAAAAAATAAAATATATATATGTATCAGGGAATGATAAGTGTCACAAAGGAAAAATAAAAAATAAAGCAGGGATACCGGGTTAGGCAGTGACAGGGATGAGCTGGCTGTTTTAGATGGTGTAAGTGGGGGTCAGGGATGTCGATCAAAGACTTAAGGTAAGGAAATGGGCCCTGTGGATGTGGGGGGAGGGCATCCCAGCACAGGAAACAGCAAGTACAAAGGCCCTGTTGCAGGACAGAGCTTGAGGCCTTTGAGGAACAGCAAGAAGGACAGAGTGCCTGGAGGAGGGGCGGGGCTGGGGACTGGTGGGAGGTGAAGATAAGAAACAGGTTGGGGCCCTCCACGCACCACCTATTGGCCGGGTCAAGGCAGGAGGCGTTTGTTCTCAGTGAGATGGTGAGTCACTGGAGGCTTTCAGCAGGTGTGTGACATGACAAAGTTATATTTATGTTTTGAAAAGATGGCTGTAGCTAGTGTCTGGCAAATAGGCAAGTGGGGGTCAGGGTGCAGCAGGGTGACCCGTTAGGAGGCTGCACGGCCCTCCAGGTGAGAGGTGGGGTAGGTGCAGACGCAGGCGTCTGTGGCAGAGGTGGTGAGAAGAGGCTGCATCATGGCATATTTTGAAGGGGGAATCAGTGGGATGTGGGTTGAGGGAGAGAGGCTTGGATGAACAGTGGTGCCATGTCCTGAGCCGGAGAAGACCAGGATTGGAGCAGGTTGGGAGCAAGCAGCTTGGGACATGTCAAGTGTGGGCTGCCTGTCCCACATGCAGATGGGGACTTTGAGGAGTGGTTGGGTCTGCAAGGCTCGAGTTCAGTGGCAGAGTTGGGGCTAGAAATGTAAGTGGGGATATCTGAGGCCACAGTCCGATGTCATCACCGGGGAGTGGATGGAGAAGAGAAGGGCCCAGGCCTGTGCTCTGGGCGTGCCAGGGCTCACTCAGGATGTGGGGAGCGACTCAAGGTGGGAGTGTGGGATCAGAGCAGCCCAGAGCCACGTGTGTCCGGGCAGATGGGGAGGCTGACGGGGGAGGGTGAGAGACTGACCAGGGGCTGTAGATTGACTGTGGGGGTCAGTGGTGGCCAGTGAGGACCAGAGCCTGATTGGAAAGGCTTTGGCAGGGAGTGGAGAATGGGGGGACCGACAAGCCTCTCCAGGAGGGTCCTCAACCACCGAAGGGAGCAGACACATGGGGAGGAGCTAGGGGCACTGGGCAGTCTAGGGACACCTTTTTTTCCCTCTTAAATGAGAGAAACAACAGCATGTTTCTCTCTCGATGGGAAAGATTGTGTAGTGAGCACAAACCTGGTCACATGCGGAGGATTACTGGAGCAATGCAGGGGCCGGGCGGGGGCAAGAGGATGGGGCTGCAGCCCAGCGGGAGCAAGGCAGAGCCTAGGGGTGGGCGCAGGGGACATTGCAGTGTGGGGCATGGTCTTCAGACTGCTCCCTCTTTCTCAGAAAATAAGAGCACAGTCGTCAGCTGAGGATGAGGGAGGAGGAGGTGTTGTGAAACATTTGTCTTCAATGTGCTTTCACAGCCACCGTGTGAAGTAGGTGCCATCATCCCCCGCTTTGCAGTTGAGAAGACGGGGGGGG